>NC_136511.1:100166335-100203835 GCF_053919585.1 Euprymna scolopes | reverse complement strand
GCAACTCCTGTTAACCGGCCTCCACCTAAAACGCACCGACACACTTTCTAGCACACAGGTGCACGCTCTGTCAATGGAAGTCACTGAGTCTGATATGTAACCCCCTGACCTTTCTGTACCTGTCCGACACGTAAGTAAGTTGGCTTCAACTCAGTACCGCGTTAACAGCGTTACTGACACCTAACACTATGCATATAATAATTTAATTATCAAATTAAATCCAAAAGAATGCATTTCAACTTCTCTGTAACCCTTATCCTTGAGTGGCCTCCGGCCTTGTTAAGTGGTGACTCCTATGTAAAAAAAAAGTAATTTTAATAATAAAACATAAATTATTTTCTATTCATTTAAATGTTGAAAGATACCGGGTTTTCAAATAAAGGCATTTTAGGTGAAAAGATTATTACGTACTCATATGTCATGTCGAAATTAGTATAAATTTTAAAATTACGAAAAATGATGAAGTAGAAAAAATGATTCCAAAAAGTTAGAATTCTTTTTTTTTACAAGGTAAACACCACTTATCAAGGCCCCAAAGCCACTCGGGGATAAGGGTTATTGCGTGCACAGTAATCAATGTGATAGTATCGTAGTAATCGTTAGTATTCGAGATTTGATAAAGTGTCTTACTTAAGGGGCGGTTCATCAGGAATTTGTTTATGTTGGACTTGAAGACATCCAGATTGTAGTCAGGTGGGAAACAAGCAAACGGAACAGAATTCCACAAGTGTGCACTTCTAAGAAATAAGCTTTGTTTATGGAATCTACGTTTTGGTTTTGGCACAGATAAAGTGGTAGAATTTTTCGAACTATCGAGTTTAATCGCATGTTTTAATGTGAAAGAGTTCTGCGACCAATTCTGTATGAGAAACTGACTCATCTCCCTTGTTTCCTTTGAAATCCGCTAGTGAAAAAAATAGAAAATATCCAACCGCTAATGTCTATGATTATTTTTCAGAAAAATGCTTCTCTCAGATCTTCTACTGGATCTGAATTGCGTTCGAAAATCCAATATAGTGCACAAGCACTGAACAAGTTTTAGAAGAATTTAATTCCTTTTTCTCCATTTATTTTTCTTTCTCTTTAATTTTCTTTTATTTCTTTTTAATCTTTTACCCACAAACAAGGCATATTGCCACTAAGAACGTAAGGAGCTACTATTTGGGACCAGCTTAAGGGGAGATGAGCGAGATGTTGGTTTACATAACATTTAAACTTATGCATGCCAGTAAAGTTAGGGAAGCAGGTAACAGGGAAGGAGTTTTTCGGGGAGTGTATGTCAACAGGGCACACATGCGATGAGTTCATCAGAGCATATTCCATTAAAATACTTGTAAAACAGGGAGGAAACATTCCATCAATGAGACAGAGGTTGGAGTTTTGTTGCCAGTGCAAGGCCTATTAGATTCGAGACTCTTCTTTGGACCGTGTTCAAGAGAGAGAGAGAGAGAGAGAGAGAGAGAGAGAGAGAGAGAGATAGAGAGAGATAGAGAGAGAGGGAGAGTAGTGGTAGATGCACCAACCCAGATACAGTAACAATAGACTGCGTTTGGGCGAATAGTGGTTTTGTAGAGGCACAGGATAGTTCAGATGCGAGTAATTTTCTAGCATGATAGAGAATCCACATTCTTTGCGGGAGCTTCCGCAATGTCCCCAGTGCATTTGTTTCAGTTTGTGTTGCCTGTGAATATTTAGTCGAGAAGTTTGAAAGAAGAACTCTCAGGTGGGGTATTATTAATCATGATATCGATGGACAAGAAGGCTTCTTGTAATTGTTGATAGAAAACAACCTAAATTGTTTTCTTGTCTAATTATATTTAGTATTCGTCCAGTAATACCGTATGATTTAATTTTCATTAGATACCTTTCATACCAAAATTTGTCAAAAGCTTTGGATATATCAATGATTACAGCCCTGGCTTCCTCTGCCTTATCCAGTGCATGGTATATGCGTTCAGACATGACTGTTAAAATATTTGCAGAAGAAAGGCATTGCTTGAATTTTCCAGAATTTGTTCCTGGGTTGTCAGGAAGAAGATTAACTTTTGCGAGGTGATGGACTAGTGTTTATTTGATGAAGGACTCAAAGATTTTCGCGAAGAGAAGGAGGAGACTGACAAGCCGTAGTTGAGTGGATCAGTTTTTTTACCAACATTTTTGTACACTTGCGCTACAACAGTTATTTTCCAGCTATTTGAGAAATAGGATTCAGCAAGGCATTTGTTGTAGAGCTTGGAAAGTACAGAGGCTAGCTCAGTTGGGAATTTCTTAATTATTATAGCAGGAATGAGATCAGGCCCACGCGCCTTGGAGATGTAAGTTTTTATGATATCCTGGATATGAGGCGCGGTGAGATTGAGGTCATCAAGTCTAGCTTCATTCCGCATAGAGAAATTTGGGTGGGAATTATTTGTTGGTAGTAAGATGGAGTTGGAGGCGAATCGCCAGGCAAGCAGTTCTGCCTTCTCAGTTTGCTGTGCATGCAACCCTCTAGCTGTTGGATAGTAGGGGAATTACTGATTGTACATTATTCACTAAACTATTATAAATTTTCCATAAATCACGAATTTCTATCTTCTGCGACTCTACATATTTCTTGGTTATTTCGGCATGCTTTTTTAACTGTAGCTATTTCACTCTTATAATAGTTTTAAGCATCTATATATGTTTGCCTATTTGCATATAACTTGTGACGTACGTGCAATGACAGTTACACAATTTGAAATGAAACATGGAGGAGAGAGGGCTTGCTATAATACTTCTCTGAGTGAACATGTGCTTCAATGTCCGTTTTGCACCATTTGGTTGTCACATAAGCACCCTGTTTAGCAGGAAGAGAAAAGATATTGACCCATGGGGCATCTCTGATACGTTCTCTGCTTTCCAGTCAGCCTTTTTGTAAGACTTTGTTATTTTGAGCAACGGCTCCTCGTCTTAAGGTTGGGATTTAAGGGTAATTTCTACCAATATCACGATGGTGGTTGCATTTCCGAGTGGACTATGGACATTTGCTACACAATCCTCAGTTATTATTGTAAGAAATATGTCTAGAAGTGAAGCTTGCTAATTTTCACGACCTGGGAACGGGGCCGGAAACATGGCTGTCTGTATACAGGAATGAACTATACAGAAATTATAAGTACAGCGTTCAGCTGCATCTGTGTAACTTGAGGAACGAAACCAATTACTATGGGGAACATTAAAGTCACCAAACATATGTAGTTGGGCGTTAACATATAAGACAAGTGCTGCATCTATACTATCAGAGATATAGTCGATTAGGATACAGTCCTGATTCGAGGAAGAACAGTAGAGAAAACGCAATGTCGAAAGGTTAGTTCTTTTTCTTTCTTATTTCTTCCGTTGCCAATCTTTGTTAGCTTTTACCTTCTTTTCCTTTCTTCTTTGTTATTTTTCTCCCTTTATTTTACCTCTATACTTTGTACGTTTTCTTTATTTCTGTTTTTATTTATACACCTCTCTCTCTCCCCTCTCTCTCTCTTCCTTTCTTCCTCTTTTATTCGTCTTTTCTTTCCGTTTTCATATGTTCCCTCCTCCCCTTCTCACTCTTCCTTTCTCTCTCCTTTCTTTTCTTATAACTTCAGCAAAATAGTTTACAGATAATACAGATAAGATTTATTGGACTTCAAGTCTTCGAAACCACACACCCGTTAAATTGGCTACGTCTAAACTGAGACTCGCTGATGTAAAGCCGAAGCAGAACATTTCAATATTTTCGCGGGTTTTCGTTTTACAAGATTTATTTTATTGTTTTATTCTATTATTTATTGTTTTTACTTTCCGTCATTGTAAGATGCGGCTTATACGCAAAATGTTTTTGCTGCATTGTTCTGCCACGTTTCGGTTGCAATAAATCTGAATATTTTTTATTGCACACTCGATCTTTATAAAAAATTAATAAATCGATTATGATAAAAACTGTGGATATATCTCTTTAATGTGGTTTGAGTTACCTAAAGGATATCGTCTTCGTCAACTCTCGCTCGTGTCTAAGTATCAGGTTCTGTTGTTTGTCTTTCGTTTTTTATTAATGTTCATATATATATATATATATATATATATATATATATATATATATATATATATATATATATATATCTGTGTCAATAGCTTTATTGCAGATTAGTAAAATATCAATAGTTTACTAAATATACGTCACAACAAAATGAAAATTATACCACCAAACGGCTGCTTTAACAGTAGTTATTTCCAAAAAAAAGTTCTTCAAATTCATTCGATATTCACGAAGTTATGACATTTTATTCTTTATCGAAGAATTTTCAGTGTCCATCGCTTTATTGCAGGTCTCTTAAAATGTTGTTTTAGGGCAAAAATACAATGTCTTATCTTGCGAATTTTACTTTTTATTATATTTTTCTGTCAAAGAATAATAAACAAAAGCCAATCCTAGGTATGGGCCTCACATAAATTATTTATCGACATATCCAGCATTTTTTAAAAATAACTTGAATCAACATTTTGTCCTCTGATCTGAGAAAGTCAATTGTTTGATCTTAAAAGGAATTATAGCTCTAGCAACGTCAACTATGTTCCTCCACAAGGCACCCTTTGAAGTAAATTACTCTCCTCCCTTATAAACTCCTATTTTTAATATTGATCAGCGATATTCAATGGGGTTAAGGTCTGGAGAATACGGTGGCTAGGTCATGAGAGTTTCCCCTAACGAATTCCATAGATTCAAGAAAGGCTGCAGTCGCCTTAGCAGAATGGGTCATGCATAAAAATCATTTGAAAGCGACGTGACAATGGTAGGTCATCTCGTCATGTCGACAAATGATTATCCAAAAGGCCGTGTACGCATTGCTGGTAAGCTTTACACCCTCTGGCACTCGGCATGGCCTAACCAACTTATCCCAATTGTTCCCGGCTAAAACATGATGCCTCCGCCTTCTTGTTGGCGATGAACTCTGTAACAGGTTGAAGTTCCGTTCGGATTTCAAACTTTGGTCCATCTACCCGGACCGTCAAGAGTAGTATGGGTCTCATTCCTAAATAGGACATGTTGGAAATCCATTTTCATGTAATTCTGTCTCCAAGCCATTCGTTTTCTCTATGTTGTTTGCTCAATGAAGGCCTTGGAAGAGGTTTGATGTTCCTTGCAGTCTCATTCAACACATTGTATCCGGCCTGCCTGGATCTTGGAGCGATTTCAGCTTTTTAAAAACAGAAGCACTGGTGCTGTTTGTGTTTCGGTTGGGTTCCCTACGAATTTTCTGAATATCAAGATCTGAAAGGTGACCTTATTTTTCTGGATTTGGTGTTCGGGTTGTTCAAGAATGAGGCCAAGGTTCTTGGACCCCTTTCCAGCTCCGTGGCTAAATCTTTGATGGACAATCCTTTTGCGAGTCCAGCAAATATCCTTTGCTTTTCGATAACCTTTAAGCGCCTGATTTTTTGGCATTGTAAGAGATCTGCAATAAAACGATGGATAGTATAATTTCCTTAATAATAAATAAAATGTCATAATTTCGTGAATATAACATGCATTGGAATAAAATTTTGAAAAATAACTAACCTTAAAGCAGCCGTTTGGTGATACGATTTTCATTTTTTTGTCACGTATATTAAGTGAAATATTGATATTTTACTAATCTGCAATAATGCGATTGACACAATATATATTTCAAGATAAAAACTCAATGAATATAAAACCTATACTTCTATTTTTTCTACATTTGTTCTTCTTCCATCATTTTCTCTTGTAGTTCTCTTCTTTTTTCTTCTTTTTCTTCTTTTTCTCACCGATCTCCTTATTATTGTTTTTTATGTATTGTAATTTTTATTTTTCATTCTTAATTTTTATTTATATAGGAAAACTTTTATTGATTTTTTTCATTATATATCGTTTTTTTTTCTTCATGTCTTCCTTCGCCTCTTTCTATTATTATTATTATTAATTATTATTATTATTATTATTATTAATTATTATTATTATTAATTATTAATATTATTATCATTATTATTATATCTGCTGTCACATTTTGTGTCTGGCTGTTATTATTGCCGATTCTATGTTGATAGGCGGATCATAATAAATGGCCAGAGATTATCAGCATCTTCTTTTCTCAATCTTCCAGCACTTTTCACAAAATTCTAGCGATTTCCAAGGCAATTTTCTGAAGTATTCCAACATTGCAATAGATCCAAATTTTCTAAATACACTTGTCAAATCATTTTGTCACACTCTCCAGGGCTCCCATCGCAATAAGTACAATTTCTACCTTCTTCAACTTCCACAATCTTTTTATCTCCCTTTTTCAAGTCTTTGTATTTTTCGAGCTTATCCTTTTCTTTTTCCGCCATATTCACATCAGCTGGCACAGCTATAATCAATGATTATTGCTTTGTGTTCCTTTTTTTCAAACAAGATCAAATCTGGTCTTCTTACTTCAATCAAATTATCACATTGGGTATTCATATCACACAATAATTTCACGTTATCACATTATACTTGTATATTCCCTTTTGGAATATACAAGTACCATTTTTTACTATATTTCAACCATTTTTTCTTGCATATATCCCAATGGAAATTTCTTGCAATATTCTTATGCTATTTCATGTATTCCTTTTCAGCTAACTTATTTGTAAGAAGTTAGTTGAAAATGATTACCTGATACTACGACAAGGTGTTGTACATTCTCATCTTTCTGCTCACACAGTCGACATAGGAGATTTTTAATCGTCTCACCAATGTGATACTGCACATAATTTGCCCTGTGCAGCACATATTAGGGCTTCTGTCCTTCAAGTCACATTTTTGCAATCATTGCGAGGATTTTTCTTTGTCCGATGCCTTTGATCTGTTCTGCATTTACAACGCAATTAATCTCTTTCATTATTTATTCATTATTAAATTTAAATTCGTTTCTTTTTACTAATTCATTCTCTCGTAAGTTTGCAATTTTTTACACATCCTTTATGGACTATTCCTTACAGTTGGAGACGTAAACTTTCGCACTATTTTCTTCTTTTATGCATCGTTCTACACATAGTAGTCCTTGTTTCACACTCTTTTTTCCACATATAACCGATTACTTTTGGGGTGAAAATCTCCATTCATTGCCATCGTTGTCCTTGTCTTCCTGTCAATATCTTATATATATTATAATATATAGCTAATTTTCTCTCCATTGAATAATATCCGTTACATCTCGAAATATAGCTACTACACAGGTCTTCATTGCGAATATTTTGCTTTTCCCATGCAGTCTTGACCTAAGAACCAGCCGTAGTATTTTCTTGTATTCTTACCTATTGTTTCTTTTATTTCAGCTTCTTGTATTTTATCTAATTCCACAATTCCGAACTAGGTGTATCCTTCTTCTCCAATCTCTTTTATCATTTCCCCATTCACTTTCAACAATTTTTCCCCTTTTCAATTTCAGGGCACAACACTTCTTTACGCCAAATTCCATTCCTATTTCATTACTGAACATGTCAATAGTCCTCACAAGCTGGTTTTTGTTCTTTGTATACAACTTTACGTTGTCCATGAATGATAAATGGATTTATATTATTACATATATTATTATTATTATTATTATTATTATTATTATTATTATTATTATTCATTTTATTTCTCCTTTCTTTTATTTTTGTATTCTATTTTCTTTATTTTTTTACTCTTCCGTCATTCTTTACCTGTATAGGAAAACTTTCATTCATTTCTTCTATTATCTATCTTCTTTTTCTTCTCTATTCCTGTCCTTTTTCTTCCCTATTACTCTGACACGTCGATATTTCTTCCTTGCTAGGCACATGTGCTATTCCTCTCTCATGGTTGGTCTATCAAAAACATCTGGCGGGAATAACTGACGTGCTTAATTGAATTTGTTGATTGTCGAAGAAACAAATAAACAAAAAATATCGAAAGACGCAACACAAAAATATATTTCTGCTAAGAGGAACTTCTCGTGATCGAGAACGTCGCTAGTTGAAAGATTGCATTGAAGAACACAGTGAAAATGCTAGCCTTAATAATAATAATAATAATAATAATAATAATAATAATAATAATAATAATAATAATATATATATATATATATACATATGAGAGAGAGAGAGAGAGAGAGAGAGAGAGAGAGAAAGAGAGAGAACGGACAAAACTAATAGGCCGTTGACTTAGAATAACTGCTTTATGCAAAATTGATGGTTGAATATTGTTAAATTGTATGCTATTTTTTTCATCAAGTACCTATTCCTGTTAGCTCCTAACTGTGTATTGAACGGATACCATAATACTTAGTTCGATATACCTTTTTATAACAAAAGTCTAT
Source organism: Euprymna scolopes (assembly GCF_053919585.1). Classification (NCBI taxonomy): domain Eukaryota; kingdom Metazoa; phylum Mollusca; class Cephalopoda; order Sepiida; family Sepiolidae; genus Euprymna; species Euprymna scolopes. The sequence goes on along the minus strand of NC_136511.1, from coordinate 100,195,514 downwards.
AAAACATTTCAGGTTTCATCCAAATCGGTCAAGCTATTACAGAGAAAATTGCTAAAATAAATATATTGTGGTAACCAATCCCCAATAATTCCCAACTGTAATCTAAAAGAAATTGGAATAATTGGAACTTATCGGAGTATCGTGAATCGAAAATATTTTAACCTCATTTCCGATTCTTTAAACTATTATTATTATTATTATTATTATTATTTGCAACATAATTTTCCGTTGTCAGTATTAATGATGAGATGATAAATGTCTTTTAATATATTGGTTTTTGAACTTTCACTAAAATCTATATCATAATGAATTTTTTAAAAATTGCACGGTAAAAATGGCAAGGGTAAAAAAGGTAGGAGTGGATAAATGGCACACGTGAAAAGTATCGATGAATAACTCACAATGAATCACATCGTTATTTTCAATCAATTGCAAGGAAATGGTGACAGACAAATAGTTAGAAAGGTCTATTTGTGTAATACACGCCTCACTCCCACTTTTAGATTTGCAAAATATATACATACATACACTAGTGTTTTTTTTTTTTTTTTTTTTACTTAAATTTAAAATATTTAGAAATTTGAAAAGAATCGGTATCGGAACCGGAAATTTTATGAGAATCAAGAATTTAGAACAGAATGGAAATTGTATTGAACTCGAGTAAAAATGCAACCATGCTATCTATAATACATATATGCATATATACGCATATAGGGTTGCCCGGGATTGAATGAGGATCAACGGATGTTCCCCGTCCCCATATTTTTATTGTCATCGAAATCGTTGAAATCACCCATTTTAAAATCAAATCGGTTGATTGTTTATGCTAGTTGGGGACGCATGCCTCCCTGCAGTGACTTAGTCCATCATACATTGTAGTTTATATTATATTGTACAGAACCTACTCTTGATTTTATAAAATTATTTCTATATAATGATAATTTTCATATAATGGCTTGAATTAAAGTTTAAAATGAAAAAGTCAAGTATCATAGTTTAATTGTGCTTTAAACAGAAACATTCATTCTAAACGCACCCCTGCCACATCAAAGAACCTACTGTTGATTTTATATGCCGCGCCTTTCTATTTTTACTGTGATAACGGCTTGAATTTAAGTTTAAAATGAAAAAGTCAAGTATCATGGTTCAGTTGTGCTCTAAGCAGGTACATTCATTTCGAACGCGCTCCAGTCATACCAAAGAACCTATTGTTGATTTTTATATGCCTGACCTTTCTGCTTGTGTGGTAATAAAACTGCTCAAATGCACTTATGATGTTAGGTTATATAAGGTATTTAGTGAAAATCATCTGTTCCTTCTTTCATCGAGCAACCACTCCAGGAAGAAAAGCTACTGAAACACCTTAAGTTTCAGGAAGAAATAGAGCATTTTGACCTCAAGTACCTCCCAGACAACGCTCGGTCCCTGAGTTCTCCTTCCATGGAAGTAGGAAGAAACATGTCTTCCTTTGTAGTAAATCCTCCACAGGTCCAAATTATAGGACCCACCTTTGATGGATTGGACATTCAGTCCAATCCGATGAGTTTTAGAAATTTTTGTCGAGATTCGAAAATTGTGTGGCAGGAATGGCTAGCGACGCCAAGAGGCTTAATTTCTTCAAGCGTTCGCTCTCCAGACAACCCTAGCTACTAATTAACCATTTGGCTATCTGCAACAAGAACTATGAAGTGTCTCTCTCTGTTCTGAAGAACGAATACCTTGATGAAGATGACATTATAGACCACATTTTTCAGGATATACTGGATTTTTCCTATGGACGGGACAGATCATATACAACTCTGATTAACTTTATATCAGGGACAGCATCGCGTTTCACAGAATTGTAGGGCTCCTTCAACTGTACATTTTCGAATGACTGTTCTTCTGGAGCTCGCCTTATGGCTAAGATTATATTCGCCAAATTTCCCAAGGAGGTCAAGGGAGAAATGATCCAGATCACCGGTAAGAGAATTCCATCTTCATCATCCATTCTGAACACCACTAAGGAGGCCGTCAAACGTCTTCTTATCAAAGGTGACAGGAATACGAGCCCGTCACTTAATCCTGTACGTAGTTCTGGGGGAAGGGCGCCGTCTGAGCCAGAACCCAGTTCTTCCAAAAGAGACCTCTCCTTCCATGTAAACTCGGCCTGTCACTCTCAGAGTAGAGGATCTTTTATTCTCCCACCAGTTCTTTGTGTAACATTTAGTAAAAACAACAAACAGGTTACTGTTAATTGTTTATTAGACACTGGTAGTTGTCGAACATATCTTTCCAGTGAAAGGTTGAAGCCACTTGGACGTTCAGCAACGATTGGACGAGATTGTGAAATTAACCTGGCCACAATTCTGGGAGAATGCAGCAGGAAGTTCACGGAGGTTGTGTTGGAGGCCAACGTTGTGTCTCACTGCCCGATCTCTCTCTCCCTGTGTTAATGCATGAAGAGATTGATGTGTCAGTTTGCATTGAGAACCTAAATGGTATTTTGGATGAGTTCGAACGCATTGAATGTGATATCGCTAGCCGCTTCGACAGAGGTACTGGTTTCATTCCGATTCATGGAATCTTGGGCTTGGATTTTATTCAACATTGGGACCCCCTTCAACTGGTGCCTTGTTTACGGGGACAGGAATTCTTGACCCCATCAGCACTCGTCCCTTTTGGCGAAGTAAAGCAATTCCTTCCCTTAGGATACACCCAAGTGGGAGCCCGGAGGGACTTGCCTTCAGCAGTGTACTTGCCTTGACTGCCCAAGTCACCCATCTCTGATGTGTTTTATATTGGAGTCCCGGAATACGTATGAGGACCCACTCAGTGATTTCTTCCCAGACAGTGTGGTACAGAGCGGATTAGAGAAAATGTTCGACATGGAATCATTAGGTATAAGAGAATCAAACCTCTCGAATTATGACGAACAGAAGATCGGTCAATTTAGACGATCCATCCAGTTTAGGGATAATAAATACTACATTCAATTGTCCTGAGAGGATGACAAGCTATCATGTGTACCCTCAAACCATGCTGTAGCCTTACGTAACTTAGAACATGTTGTACGCAGGCTAGAGAAGAACCAATTGTACCAGGACTATCTAAAGGTTTTCCAGGAACAGGAACGTGATGGTATAATTGAGATCTTTGTGACGCCAGAACGATTCGACGAGTATATTTGGATTCCACACAGACCTGTGCTGAAGTCAGACCCCACTTCCACTACTAAGATAAGGCCTGTGTTTAACTTCAGCCTGAAGGCTGGTGATGCCCCCTCCCTTAATTAAGCGACCTATCAAGGAATAAACCTTACCAGCGATCTATTGGACCTGCTCCTCAGATTTCGTACTAATGATCATGTTGTATTGGCGGATATCAAGAATGCCTTCTTGATGATCCGCTTGCAATTGGATTCAGATAAAAACAAGTTTTGTTTTTTTCCTGAAGGATGGCAGTCGCCTGCGCTGCTTCAGGTATAATATAATTATTTTCGGGTTTGCCTCGAGCCCTTTCATTCTGAACTATATCCTCCGGCACCATGCAGCCCGTTTCCCTCTGGATGACTGTAGATATTTGATGGAGAATAACTTCTATGTGGATAATTTAGTTATAACAAGGAATGATCCGAGAGACCTATGCAATTTATATGAAATGACCAGAGAACGATTGTTCCAAGGAGGTTTTCAACTCTAGTCTTGTAGTTCTAACCATGAATCCATCCGAGAGAAAATGGGAGAGCATAGCACGCTGAGTAATCATAGCAGTGATTGGGAAAAGGTGCTAGGCTATCGATAACGCCCCCTCTCGGACACATGTTGTGTGACCCCAGTTGGTTGTGACCCTTCTGCATCGACGGAGAGACAAATTCTTGAGGAGGTGGTCAGAGTATACGATCCCTTGTCGCTGTGTCTACCAGTTTCGATACGAGGACACACGTTATTCAGCCAGTTTTGGAAGAGCGGGTATGGATGGGATGCACTAGTGTCCCCTGATTACTTATCCCTTTGGAGGAGTCTGTCCTCTGACCTTTCCAAGCTGGAAACACTTTCTTTCCCACGAAGAGCATTTGGGGAGGGAGAAACAGGCGAACTTTTCTTCTTCTGCGATGCCTCTCCTGAAGCGTATGGGTTCGCAGCTTATGCCGTGCAGAATTGGTCTTTGCAAAGGCTAAGGTGGCGCCTTTAAAAAAAGACCCTCCCCACGATGGAGCTTATGGCCGTTTTTTTTTGCGCTTAGGTGCTTGCACGTTATTTTGAGGAACCTGGGAAGATCTTCTCCAACAGAGGTTCATGTGGCAACAGATTCACAGCTGGTCCTTTCCTGACTCTTATCGAGGACCATTGTAAGCAAAAACATTTTCGCCCGGAATAGGCTCAAGGACATCCAGCGGATGAGTGCCGAGTAAGGATCCACACTTGGGTTCCCTCCCCCTTTCGTTACATCCCCACATCGGAGAACCCTGCTGACTTGATTACAATGGGAATGTCTTTAAGAAGATTCAAGGACCGCCTTGGGTTCTAGTGCCAAGGTCCGGCTTGGTTGGGTAGCGCAACCACGCCATGGGCCACCCAGGAGTTTCCATGCCTTAGTTTGCCCTGCCAGAGAATGGTTCGCACCTCCTGGAATGCTACTATCCTAAGTGGGGAGGACGGTTCTCCCCCTGGAAAGATTTTCATCCTTTTCAAGGCTCCTTAGAGTGACTTCATTGGTACTCAAATTCATTGGTCAATTGCGGAGATTGGAGGATGATTATGAGAAACGGGCAGCCATTGTTCTTGTGGGGACAATGCAACGACAAGTGTATGCTTCGAAACTGGCTTTTTTGTTGAGTCCTTCTGGCAAAACTGTACCTGGACTAGTGAGCCTTTATTGTTTATGGATACTGATGTCCTTATTAGGGCTGGAGGCAGAATTGGAAGGGTCATCTGCTTTAGGTTGGAGGTCAGACACCCGATTTTATTGGCCAAACATCATCCTATTACAAGACTTCTCATAAAGGATGCTCATACCTGGTGTCAGCATCTGTGAGTTGCACCTACCTTGATGGAGTTGACACGATGAGGTTACTGGGTGCCCAAGGGCAGACAAGCGGTAAAGACGGTTCTATCTTCATGTGCATTATGCCAGAGGTATAATGCAAGACAGGCCTCACTACCTAATGTGTCCAGCTTGCCTACTTCGCGTGTTGAACTGGAAACCCCTTTCAGTCATACCGGAGTGGACTTCACGGGTCACCTTTGGATTAGGGAGGGAAGCAGGTTGGTGAAAATGTACCTTCTAATATTCACATGTCTTAGTATTCGGGCTTTACATGTCGAGGCAGTGCCAGATATGAGCGTTTTAGCATTTCTGCAAGCATTGGTTAGATTCTCTAAACTATATGGCATTCCTTCGACCATTTACAGTGACAATGCGAGGACATTTTTGGGAGGTGTGTTGAGTAACGACTATTAGCAAAAGTTTGGCTCTTGCAGGATTAAATTCCGACCCATTCCGCTGTTTCCCCCCTGGGTCGGTGGTGTCTGGAAAAATATGATACAGACAATAAAGAATTGCCTTTATAAGGTGGCTGGCATAGGTGAGTTGGACTATTTCTCATTACTCAACATCGTTTCTGACATCCAAAGAGCCATCAACAACCGCCCAACCAGAATAGTCTAGGATCTCTGTGATAAGTTTACATGCATATATATATATATATATATATATATATATATATATATATATATATATATATATATATATGTGTGTGTGTGTGTGTGTGTGTGTATGTATGTATGAAAAAAAATTAAACGATATACATTAATGCGTTTATAGGCCTTTTGCATGTTCTTGTTTCCACTTAATTTTTTTCCTGTGTGAAAAGAAAATTGAAAGGTTTATCGATTGTTGGAGGAAAGGAATTTGTATACTTGCCTTATTACTGACAAAAGGAAACGACGTTGTTGTTGTTGTTGTTTGACCATTTTTTAATGCTTTCCCTTGGATCATATAATGGGGAGGAAACTCACCAACTGTGGTTGTTTTTTCGTTTTTCTTTGGATCTGAAGTTGTTTTGACGCCCCTTTTTGACTTCTTCCATATTGACCCGTTATTATTAAACCTCAAGGGTTTTATTTACACTTCAAGGATTGCATTGATTGGACTGCCAAGTTGGCGATTGATACAATTATTAACTAACTGTCGCGGAAGGGGAAATGGAATCTACGTTTGGATTTAGCCACAGATAAAATGTGGGCAAAATTATTGACAGTAGTTTCAGCCAGACGGGTGTTTCTCGTAAAAGATTAGCGAGTGGGGACGAGAGATCGGAGCTCAGACGAGCACTTTCCATGGAAATAACGATAAAACAAAGACAGGCTCGCAACGTTTCTTCTGTGGGAGAGAGGCTGCAGGGAAGAGAAAAGGACACCCTCACTAAACCACAAAGCCTATTTTGTACTCTGTCAAGGCAGGATATGCTATTTTAGCCGCTCCTGCCCAGATGTGGCAGCAGTACTCCATCCTTGGACATACTTGGCTTTTATACAGATAGAGAATTGCATCAGTAGTGAGATATCTTCTGGAGCGGTAGAAGGATCCAACCATTTTCCCAGCGTTCTTGGCAACAGACCTGATGTACGTGTTCCATTTCAGATCAGGAGTAAAGGACAAACCCAGAAGCTTGTCAAAACATGGAGCCTCTCCAAGACGAGAGCCATCCATTTCAATTGATACCAGATGTGCATCAGAGCGTTGATGATGTAACGATAAAAGCTTGGTTTTGGATGTATTAAAAGTGACCAGCCACCTCTTCTCCCATTGTACCACGCGCTCGAGATCAGAGGAGAGAGAATTAGAGAGAACTTTGTCATTTACGGCCTTTGATGCGTTGCCATAGATGGTCGTGTCATTAGCATAGATGTCAACGAATGATTTAAGTATGTGTTTTGGGAGATCATTGATGTAGATCAGGAAGAGAGTTAGGCCCAGGATGGACCCCTGAGGGACTCCAGCATTAATACTGTGGGCCTCTGATTTCTGCCCATAAACCACTACTCTTATGAACCTATCAGAGAGAAATGATTTAATGATTGAGAAAAAATTTCCAGTAATACCGTAGCTGGAAATCTTGTGAAGTAGGCCCTTATGTCATACCTTATCGAAGGCTTTCGATATGTCAAGAGCAATTGCCCTGGAAAGAAAGCCTTTGTCAAATCCTATGAGATATAACCGTTAGCACATCTGCTGTAGATCTTGTAGAGCGGAAACCATATTGCATGTCACTAAGAAGGTTGTTTCTGTTGAGGTGGTTGACTACTTCTTTATTTTATATGGATTCCAACAACTTACTCATGCCACACAGGAGACGTATTGGTCTGTACTAAGAGGTAGATTACTTTTCACCTGAATTCTTAAATACAGGGCATACTGATGAGGTTTTCCACTGTGTTGGAAAGCACTTCTCCTTAAGGCAACGCTTAAACAGTTTTGTAAGTATGGGGGCAAGTTCTGGTTGGAGCTTTTTCAACACTATAACTGGAATGCCGTCAGAACCGGTTGCTTTACTGGAATCAAGGTTCTTGATTAGCTTGGCGACCTCACGCACAGATATTTGTATGTTGCATAGCGTGTTGTCTGTTATAGGAGGAGTTGATGGCCTTTGTCGCATAGGGTAGAATTAGCTGCAAAGTTCTTGGCAAATAGTCTGGCCTTGTCTGATGCTGACGAGATGACCTCCGGTCCATTGATGTCAGTTGGCATAGAACGCACGCTTCTGTTCAAGATCCTGTTTGCTATTTGCCAGAACTGGTGGGAACCAAGCCGCTGCTCGGCTATTTTGGATTTAACTGACTGAGCATATACCTCTCTTGCATTTTTTTTAGGTAAGTGCACTTGTTCCTTCCTTGGCTAGAACGGTGGTTAACCCATTCGTTTTTTCTTTTCTTAATTATTTTTTCGACAAACGGTATTTTTTTTTTATTTTAGATTTTTTCTATTTCAAAAAGTGCTCGGATGTTATAGTTGCATATCTTAATGAGGGGAGGGGGCGTATTTTCAACTTTCACATTGTAGGAAAGGGAAAAGCACGGTTTTGTCAGTTGAAATAAACACATAAACGTCACATCATTTTCTAGACGTATACACACCCACTTAATGTTTACACACACGCATATGCACAATTGATACGCTGGGAAATTGTGTTGTGACTTACACTAGATATATAAAAAGATTTAACCATTATTTTCGTTTGATGTTAGTCTATTTTGTTTTATTTACACGAAGAATTAGCATAGAATATTTATAGAATAGAGTAACCTATTTTTTTTTAACTTAAAATAGCTTCTCATAATAAATTTTAATCGGTTTTAACCTAAATTCATATTTTTGTTACAAACTAAGTTTTTATCAACAAATGTAACTACGATTATTTGTAACAAATTTTTGTAACAAAATTGAGAGAATAAAATTCAAGGACATATATACGCGTTACCTTGGATACCGAATGCTAACAGTTAAAAAAACGTCTCACTCCTTTACCCATTTCATATTCGGCTTTCACTTAGTTAATTCTCTATTTCTTATCACTTAATGTACGTAGGCATTCTGAAATAATTGAAGTAATGAAATATACCTTCATTATAATTGATTAAACTAGCTTAAAATAATCACCAGTGTCCAGACTTATCATTTTAAGAAAAGTCCCTCCATTTTTTTCCTTTTTCTTTTATTAGCTTCGTTTTATTTTTCCACTTTATTCGAATCGATTTTCATTTCCATTAAATGACTGATCTCGAGAAAGACCCGAGGTTTATTGCCGCCTGACGATGTATTTTAAGCAAATTTATTGTAGCGACTTATTGTTATTTTGTTTACCTAAATTGAATAATATATATATATATATATATATATATATATATATATATATATATATTCCCCAATCTATCTATTTCTCTATAATATATATATATATATATATATATATATATATATATATATATATATATATATATATATATATATATTTCATCTTTTATTTTTCTAGATATTTCTGTTTTTATTATATTTTTTTACCTTTTCTTATTATATGGTTTTCTTTGCTTTAAAATCTTTTGTTCATTTTACATTTTGCCTCTGTTCCGGGCTTCTCGTTAACATCTTTTGAAACATATATCCACAAGTTTTTATTACCGTTTTCATTTAATGTAACGTATATGTTTTAACTCAAGCTTTACTTGAACATATATAGTAATTAACTAGCTTCCTCCAAAGTTTATAATAGGATTTTAAAAAAAATGTTCCTTTCTACTGAACATAATATTCTCAGCTTCTTTTTGTGCAGTTATACTTCTGCACACATGAGTTGTTCGAATTAATTACCAACGTATAGTATTCTCTAGTTGATTATTTTACTCATTGACCCTGCATTGGATCCATTAGAGTCTAATGTTGAGGCTGTTTATCTTGGACAACTTTCATCTTATCCGGAATACCATTTCAAGGACTTCAATTGGACTATCTATAAATTTGAACTTTTTTCCATCTTATCTTGACTTAAAATCTCTATTTTCTTCACACACACGCACACACACATTTTACATTGCTTGTTTTAGATGGTTGAAGATGAAACGAATGAGATGAGAAGTGATTGAGGATGAAAATAGGAAGAATAGAAAATGTTGGAAGGAGAGAGAATCTAGCGAGTAATAGTAGTAGTAGCGGTTAAATAGAAGCAACGGAGCTTGACTTAAATAACTAAATGACGCTAAAAAATACCAATTATTTTACTGTTGTTTACAAATTACAGAATCGAGAGGTTTTAGTTAAAGATCAAGACATTTGAACCGACGTAGTAAATACATGTTATATCTTCAAAAGGCAAGAATCAAATTTGATGGCTCAATCTTCTCGCGATCAAATTCTGTTCATACAATTAATGATCAATTGAACGACTTTCTGAGAAACGTGCCAATTTTAGATGGATTCACAGATCACAAACACCCGCACACACACACACACACATACACACACATATATATATATATATATATATATATATATATATACTATCAGTTCAGCCCTGCTTTGCTCGAGCCCTATGTACTGTTTATAACTTTATGTACATATGTATATATGTATTAAAAAGTTTGACTCATGTCTATGTAACCTACATCTAAAATTTCAAGTGTTTAAACCCAAAATTGGTAGAAATTATTTGTATCTCTACTGCACTTAGTTCACCGGATATATTTGCCAGATAGTTTTGGAATTTCTTTTTCATGAGTCCGATTGATCTTATAAATACTAGAATTATAAATCAATGTTAAAATTTCAGTTCATTTTCATACCGTGTAGAACACCTTGGTATTTCGTTATCTTTTATCTGTTTAACCCAGCATCATTGATGACACAAATTTCTACTAAGGTTACTTATTTCTTCTTGTCCCATATCACTTTGTCATGTTAAATAGCTCCATTCCCTAGGCATTGGGCTGTACGAATTGCATAGTCATAATGGATAGTGTATGGTTTATTACCAACAATTATTTTCATATATGTCCCTACGACTTGCTGTTGCATTCGATATTCAACTTTTTACAGAGTGTCCATAAGCTCGTGTACAAGAAAAAAAAACTGGTTGACAACAAAGGTTAAAAGCAGTGAGTGAATACACACGACAGTTGTCGCCATTTTGAAAACATCAGCTGTTTGCGAAATCGGCATCTATGGGCGGCCATGTTTTTCTTCTTTTTTTTATTTATTCAGTCTTTTATGTACGTAAAGTGACTTTGTTGGTTTCTGGCAGTCCGGTAATGTCGTTAGTCAAGAGGAAGTTTTTGATGAAAAGCGAAATGTATATCTTCTTTGTTGCGTTCTTATTCTTTTTCTCTCGTTTTGCTATGTATTTTGTCCTCGCTTCTTATGTTCCTCCTATTTCGAACTATATATATATATATATATATATATATATATATATATATATATATAGACTATTTCGTTGTATCACAGCTCTTCGGTGCAGCTAAACCACCAGGCGCTTCATGATTTCGCATACATTAAGTAGGTGACTTTTAGCTAATGACAATTGGCGAATTCCTTACGAGAGCTCTGTACCAGATCAAGGAGAGCATACATTTATCCACACACACACACACACACACACACACACACACACACACACACACACACACACACACACACACACACGCACACACACACGCACACACACATACACGCGCGCACACGTATACACACATATGTATATATCGTATTTATTTGCGTCATTTAGTTATTTAAGTCAAGCTCCGTCGCTTCAACCGCTACTACTACTATTACTCGCTAGATTCTCTCTTCTTCCAACATTTTCTATTCTTCCTATTTTCATCCTCAATCACTTCTCATCTCATTCGCTTCATCTTCAACCATCTAAAACAAGCCATGTAAACAAAGCAAGCAAGCGAACAAGCCATTATCGTTTTATTAATATAGAGTTTTGTATAGGGCAAACCTTGTATATTAGTTTTAATGCAAATTGGAAGACTATCTTTGCAGTGAAAGATAAAATATATACATAGGCTTGACTACTGCAATCTTGCCGAGGAGGTTAACCATGCACATTTCTAGCAACAGTGCCGTTGCTGAATACCTTACAACCAACATCCTTGTCCCCTCTATCAATTTCGAAAACTCATCTAGTTTTTACCATTAACAAGCATACGCTTCATATACTAGAAGAGTTACTGATTAAAGTAAAGAAACCAAATCTTAACAAAAGTTTAATAACATCATTAAATGCCTTTAAAAGTTACATGAATAATTAATACATTCAATAACATGTGATTTACTTTGAAAAACACTCCTAGAATTCGGCCAAGTCTTAGCCCTGTTAATTATTTCGGTTTAAGATTAAGCTCGCGTGCAACAACAATAAAACAGCAATTGTTATTGATTAAATAAATTACTTAATGCTCCCCTCCTCCCTGGGTAATGTCGGATAACCCTGCTAGTTTAAAATAATTTGTAAATTCCACTATATGGAAGTAATCTTCCATGTTTATGTTCAAGATAAAGATAGCGAATTCGTATTATTTTGATTATTCAAACTCATGTTTTCGTCTTGAGTGTTATTTTCACAATATTTGGTCGATGTAACCTACGACCTTCTTCAGGTGTATCTTGTCGTCCCCACAGCCATGGTTGAGTAAAATCCTAAGTAAATCACAATTGTATTTTGAATGTCGCCCACACTGAGGATTGACTTTATTCATTAGGTAACGAATCCCTGCCATCTCACTGCATTAAATAAAGCATTCCGTTCGAAATTCTGTGGAGATTCCCGAGTTCGACAAGATACATCCAAAGAAGGTTGGAGGCTACATCGACCGAAACGTTGTCAAAGTAACATTCAAGAAGAGAACAGTAGTTCGAGAAATCTAAATAACACGAATGATCAATCTCCATCTAAAAACAAAACAAAACAAAAAAAAAACGTAAAGACAGCGAAATCCGAATCATCACAATTCGTTCAAACCGACTCTTTTGGTGATACGATGATTTTCCCCGAAGAAAGAAACAGAAATACCGTAATAATTCCCCAAGGTGCTTCTCTGAATGCCCCATGATTCTTTATGGCATTTTAATCCATAAATTATATCAGTTTAATTCCATCCTGATGCGAGCCTCTTGTCATTTCGTTTATAAATTATACGGCACAATTCGAATTAGTATAAATTTTGGCGGAGTCTTTCCTCCAGTTTTACTGTTGTTTACAAATTACAGATTCGAGAGGTTTTAGTTAAAGATCAAGACATTTGAACCGACGTAGTAAATACATGTTATATCTTCAAAAGGCAAGAATCAAATTTGATGGCTCAATCTTTTCGCGATCAAATTCTGTTCATACAATTGATGATCAGTTGAACGACTTTCTGAGAAACGTGCCAATTTTAGATGGATTCACAGATCACTATGTAAGGGTCTGTCTGTATGTAACTGCGTCATTTATTTGGCTAAGGGTTCGATTACTGACACATGCCAGGCGACTTTTCGATCCCGACAATAATTATGGCAGAAACTGGATCATTTCAGCAGCATTATCTGTCGGGCTGGCGTATTCGGGCGGCGTACTACCTAGGTCTTCCCTCTCAGGTCTTGCTTCCCTTCTTTTGGGTTGACCTAGTTTATTAGTTTCTGCCTTGAATATCCTGACCGAGAATTCCTTTTTTGGGAGCATTGGCTTGAATCTCCACCTTCTGATTTTGTGTCACATAGTCTTGCAGAGAGAAGTAAGTAGCACTTTCTATCTCTAAATAGCCTTACATTTGAAATAGGATTTCTGTCGTCTCTCATGCTTAATTTTGGAAAAATAGTTTTGCTTTCTTCAATTGGATATTCATGTTTTGCTTGCAATAGTATCTTGGTTGGCCTGTCACGCTTAAGTATAAATAGTATTTTAGTTGGCCTCTCATTATTAAGTATGACATAGTATTTTTTTTTTACGCTTAATCATAAAATAGTATTTTGGTTGGTCTATCATACTTTAGTTTGAAATAGAATTTTGGTTGGCCTGTACGATTTAATTTGAAACAGTATTTTAGTTGGTTTGTCACGCTTAATAGAGAAATAGCGTTTGGCTGGTCTGTCACGGTTAAGTATGAAATAGTATTTTGGATGGCCTGTCACTCTTATGTTTGAAATATTATTTTGGTTGGTTTATCATGTTTAAGTATAAAATAGTATTTTGAATGGGGTTTCACGCTAAAGTTTGAAATAGTATTTTACTTAGTCTGTAAGATTTAATTTGAAATAGTATTTCAGTTGGTTTGTGACGATTACAAATGAAGTAGTATTTTAGTCAGCGACTTAGATCGAAAATAGAATTCAACAGTCAACGTTTTTATTGTCCCTAAATTCATGAAGTGTCCCTTTTGATGAAATTTTCGAGTTAACATCGGGACTATGCGGCTATATGGATCTTAATCATAATTCACCTTAAAGTCATCGTTAGACGGAACTCATTTTAAAACTGCTTATATATGAATAGATACTTGCTCGTTTTAATTGTGCAAGAAGAGTTCCTATTAACTGTGCATAGAAAGAATACTATAATACTTAGTTCGCTACACATATAACAAAGTTGTATACAAAATTTCACTCAGATCTGTCCAGTAGAATAAATGTGGTACGTTGACGACTAATCCCTATTAATTCCTAACTGTGCATCGAACGGATATCATAATACTTAGTTAGCTGCACTTTATCATAACAAAGGTTCATCCAAAATTTAAACCAGGTTGGTCCAGTAGTTTCTGAGAAAAGGGTGGACCTACATACATACATACATACATACATACATACATACATACCTACATACATACATACATACACACATACATACATACATACATACATACACACATACATACATACATACATACACACATACATACATACATACATACATACATACATGATGATTGCAACGTCTTGTCAGACGAGTTCCACTCTTTCAGACACTTAAAGTCCATGAGCCCAAAAATGACTTCCATCGGCACAGGACCATGAGGGAGTATCTATACACAGATGATGTTACAGAGTCTTAGCTTTGTACGACAGCTGTCTCTCTCTCGGTTCAAAATGTTGAGATCCAGCAACAAACAAGAGCAAGGTAGCCAGCAACAAGTTAAACTGCAGGCCAGCTTAATACGGGTACAGGTCTCCCGCTTTATGGTTTTTTTTTAATCAGAGATTTGCTTCTGTTAGAAAGGTTGCCTTCACCACGGCTTACGAGAACCCTCTCCACCCCAACACATACATACATACATACATACATACATAAATACATACATACATGCATACACGGTGCTAGTTGGCCGTTAAACCCAAAAAAGGGTTCATTCGCCCTTTGTAATGTCTTGTTTTTAATCCTTCAGGGAGACTAGCCACCCTCCTCACCAAACAAGTCTGGTGGGGGAACCAGTTTAATCGCCGGTGACCCGATCATGAAGCAGGTAGTACTGGGTTACATTGGACCAGTAGCATATGACATGATCGGACATACATACATACATACATACATACATACATACATACAAACTCAGAGAAGTATAATATAGAAAGAGACTCATTGTTTTTAGTTATTCAAGATGAAAGTCTTTAAAGACATGCCACAGTTCATGAATTTGTAATGAAATCAAAATAAAAGAGTGATGATTGTAACCCAGCGGGTTACGGGTACGTCTAATATATAATATACAGAACTGCTATCTTTTTGCGCCACAATCTAGTATCTGCCACGCCTATCATATTTACTTTATTATAGCAATATAAGTTATTGACCAATATAAACAAGTCGATAATGAAATGTATAAGGCATGTGAATATATAAAACTAATTAGAGAGCAGTCGAAGAAAAGAAAAAAAAAACAACATTTTCTTTATTGTCTGCTTGTAGAAGAGACTTGCTCAGCATTGGTGCACTACGCCTATCCAATCAGCGTTTTCGGGGCTTACCACGTGCCGGGAGTTTGGAAGGTGGGGAAATAGCAACAAACAAAAAAATTAATAAAGCGTCGGGCAACACTTGTAATGGCGTGTGACGAAGTTATATTTATTTGGCTTTATTTGTTAAAGTCTCTACTGTAATTTTCTTTTCTTTTTTGTTTTTCGTATTATGAAATAAAAGAATATGAAATATTGTCTGACGAACACAAAAGCAGTTTGCAGAGGAGAGGCGTTATATCGGCCATTAAAAAAAGGAAGAAAATGTTACTAACAAATAAACATGGCGGTTATGTTTAAAGAAAGACAGAAGGCTTACATCAAATAAAGAATATTAGAACATTTGCCAAGATTCCAAATCTTTCATTTTATTTTATAACTTCCTATTCACTGAAATTATGACTATAAAAACGCTGATTATTTGCAGTAGCAAGTATTTTTTTTTCTACAGTGTTTTTCAGATTTCCAGTCTGTAAGGAAGAAACGTGAATTATGTATTGTTACTCATCGAATTGAAAAGAAACCAACAAAGGATAATTTTTTATTACCATTCTCGAAGACAACGAAGGAGAATCAATTATATTTTCTGATATTCTTGAATTATAACCATTTCATATTCAATATAATCTCCAGCAGCGTAAATGTTTTATAAATATGGGATGATTGAAAACTTCTTGTACACCTAGTTTATGACTAGAGGTTTGAAAAATGTATATGCGGAATGTCTAAAAAATGTACTCACACTTCAAATGATGATAAAGTAGTTATTTATAGACATAGAATGAACTGGAATAGCTTCCAATATAAAAGACAAACGTAATTGAAGAATAATGTTCGCAAATGTTCAAATTGATGACCCATATTGTCCAGACAACACTGACAACAACGTACACCAAAGGGGTTCGCAAACGTCACGAAACTAGTCGTTACAGTGCATTTTTTGAGACACCGTGTAGATACTGTTTTATTCAGTGCTAGCGCCATTCAACCGATATTGCCCGTGTGAAGATGCATTTCTGAGAGGAAAGAATTTCAAATATATGTTTATGCTGCGTGTATTGAAAAATACATTCAAAATAACATTTTTTTAATAATTAAAGAAAACTGTTAGCGCGATGGTGTTTTCTTAAAAAATATTTGTTGACGCTGTCTTTCTTACAAACTGCTGTAAAATGACAAATTGTTTAAACGAACGGAAACGAAGTTAGTATTTTTAATTTTAAAATGCTAAGAAAATAATTATTCAAATGCTTAAAACTTTTAAATGTATCCTTCATTTTAATGTATACTACGTCTCATCCATTTTAGATCTAATTTCATATGGAAACATGGCTCCTATTGTAAACGAAAACTGAATAAGTTTTGTTTGTTTTACAGTTTGGGGCTATACCTATCTACGATGACGTATAAATGCAATTACATTTTACACTTTATCACGAAGATAGATTTTGAAAATAAAAAAATATATGTTTTCTGCTGTAATAGAATATCATACACCCCACTTTTCCTATAATTAGTAATGCAGAAATATATATAGCGAGCACCGCATTCACTAATATATTGCTTCGGAGACTAGTAATCTATTACTAAAGTCTGTTTATCCATCCATTATACTATCTATTGCAATAGAGTTTTCTTTTTATTTATTTTTTTGTACTTCAGCTCAAATACAAGTTTGTCTATTGTAACACCTTTCAGTTATGTTTCGGAATTTTTTAGCTGAGAATTGATCATTATTCAGATTACTGTTCTCATGTTGATTGTTATTTTCACACGTTTTGATCGACGAAATCATCGGCCTTCTTGCGTTCTAAATATATAGACAGTACCCCTTTTCACTTACGCCGTAGTTCGCGCAACTTCTTAAATTTCACTTTGTCCTCTCAGCTTCAAATAAGACGCCATTCCTCAATGTACCACGTGTGCACAGATCGAACAGTTGACTTGTATGTTGCCTAATATCGTCTAATTTACATACGATCGACGAGAATTCCCGTTAGTTCGTGAGACCGTTGAAGATAAAATAAACTAGGCGTCTCTATTTTGTTTATTTCTATTATTCAGCAGCTGAATCTTACAGAACGCGCAGATACATGGACGATTTTAGACAAGTAATTTTGGCATTCAGTACAATTACATATTTTCTAATCCGCGAATCTAATTGAGAATCTTTATGGCAAACTTGGGAACATATACGGAATTTCGAACTTTAGGGTAGATTGCTCTCAATAAAGTCACACTGATAAGTTGTTATGAAACAAAACATGTGTCTGGAGATGGTAATAAAAATATAGGGTACATAAAAATGAAAAATTCAAATATAACGCATATTTTGATGATATCGCTGAATACTATCCGAAAAGATATTCTTGAAAATATATTAATACTAGCATTCATCCCGGCGTTGCCCGAGTGTTTGGAGGTGTGTGTTGAGCAAAAAAAAGTGGTAGTAAGAAGGCAGGCTCGAACCCATACTGCGAAGGAGGAAAAGATCAGGAAAAAACAGGACGTCTTTGCTGTTAAGACCACCGCGAAACCGGAAGTGACGTAGGTTTAAATTAAGGCTAGACAATCGAAAAGAGGGGATAACTTTCGAAAATATCGGCGAAAAAAGCGACCCCTCACTGTTGAAAAGTGCCCAGTTGAGGGTGAAGAAATTAATGTTTTTAGCCAATTTATCGGTATTTGTCGTCTGAAGGATCGAGTTTACAAAACGATACTGAGCTTGTGAAAATCCGCCGCCTCTGTCGAAAGTTTTAGGCAGACATGCAAACATACATACATACATAGATACATACATTTATATATTGCTATCTCAAATGTTCGACTCAAACCGATTAAAAAGCTGCCCTATCTCTGAATACTCTTTATGTAAAATTTCAAATGTTTAGACCAGAAATTTCTGAGTAATTTGGTAGAGACCGCAGACGTCAAATTTTTTAAAACTTTAAACCCTATTATGACCGCTTACCATTTATTATTTTAGGCTCAAATATAGTTATTAAGTTAGATCCACGTCCAAGTAACTTATATCTAAAATTTGAAGTGTTTATACCCAAAATTGGCGTAGGAGTTTGGGAGAGTTCTTAAAGGTCAAATCGTTGAACTTTGACCCCTTAACAGAAAAATTTCTGGCCGAAAACCGATTACAAAGATTTTCCCAAATCTCAATACCCTGTATATCAAATTTCGAGTCTGTAGACTGAAAATTGACAGAATTATTGCATAGGGAAATGTACTCAGACACACACGGACAGATACGTTCACTTTTATAGATATATAGATTTTTTTAGAATATCATTTAGTATATATATATATATATATATATATATATATATATATATATATATGTGTGTGTGTGTGTGTGTGTGTGTGTGTGTATGTGTGTATTTTAAATCGGCAGTAATCCTTAATGAGTAAGCTCATTAAGGATTACTGCCGATTAAAAATAAAAAGCTTTTTCAATTTTTTAAGTTAGATGGCAGCTCTCAATTAGTTTACACATTCGAATCTGGCGTGTTGGGTTGACATAAATTTATGGTGATATTAAATTCTTGGCTGCCTTTTAAATTTTATCCTTTTTTAAATTTTATCTTTTTTTAAAATTTTATTCTTCTTTTAAATTTTATCCTCTTTTTAAATTTTATTATTTTTTTTCAATATTATCCTCTTTTTAAATTTTATTATTTTTTAAAAATTTTATTCTTTTTTAAATTTTATTCTTTTTTAAATTTTATCCGTTTTTAAATTTTATCTTTTTTTAAAATTTTATTCTTTTTTTAAATTTTATCCTTTTTTAAATTTTATCCTTTTTTAAATTGTATCCTTTTTTAAATTTTATTCTTTTCTAAATTTTATCCTTTTTTAAAAATTTTATTCTTTTTTTAAATTTTATTCTTTTTTTAAATTTTATCGTTTTTTAAATTTTATCCTTTTTTAAATTGTATCCTTTTTTAATTTTTATCTTTTTTTTAAATTTCATTCTTTTTTAAATTTTATCCGTTTTTAAATCTTATCCGTTTTTAAATTTTATCCTTTTTTTCTAAATTTTATCCTTTATTAAATTTTATCCTTTTTTAAATTTTATCTTTGCTACATTCTTATTCAAGATTTCTTACACGCACTCACTTTCTCTCCAAATACATCAATATATATATATATATATATATATATATATATATATATATATGTATATATATATGTGTGTGTGTGTGTGTGTGTGTGTATGTATGTATATAGGTATGCATGTATTATGTATGTATGTGTATAATTACTATTCAAATCTCCAGAATTAATCATTGTAATAAAATCAAAGAGATTACATTTATAAACATGTGTCACTTTACTTTTCTTACGATAAACTCTGGAGGCGTAGGTGGTAAAGAGACTTTCAAAGATACACACCGATCTATCTCTTTCTTTCCCTCTCTCTCTCTCTCTCTCTGCCTATATATATATATATATATATATATATATATATATATATATATATATATATATATATATATATATACGGGGGCGGTCAATAACTTCAGAAATCAATGCTGCATCATCTGGGAAACGCTTTCCTTTCAAAAACAACTTCAAGGCTGGGAAGAGGTGGAAGTCAGAGGGTGCAAGGTCAGTAGAGTAGGGAGAATGGGGCGGGATTTCATTACCACACGAGAATGGGGCAGGATTTCATTACCACACGCCCGTGCTTCTGATCTGGCGACATGCGAGTTGTGGACCGGAGCGTTGTCCTTCAGGAGGAGAGTAGCTTTCCTGATCTTGCCCCACTTCTTGATTTTGATTGCTTCCCTTAATTTCCTCAAAAGTGAAATATAATAGGCTCCTATAATTATGGTACCCTTTGCCAGGAAATCTGTCATCATTACCCCGTACTGGTCCCAGAAGACTGTGAGCATAACCTTGCCAGCGGAGGACTGTACCCTTGCCTTCTTTGGAGGAGGTGAATCCAAGTGCTTCCACTACATTGACTGGGCTTTGGTCTCTGGATCATAGTGATGGATCCAGGTTTCATCCTGTGTAATCAGTCTTTTGAAAAACTTTGACTCATCTTCTTGGCACATCTCCAAATTCATCCTCGAGCACTCGACGCGTTCTCGCTTCTGGAATGGTGTGAGCAACCTGGGAATCCATCTGGCAGACACCTTATGCATATGCAAAAGGTCATGTCAGTACTGTACTAATCTTGACATCTTGGGCTATTTGGCGAATAGTAATGCGCCGATCTTCAAAAATGGCAGCCTCAACTTGACGGACAGATGCCTCCGCAATGGCAGAAGGGGGCGACCAGGTCTGGGAGCTGTTTTCACAGACTTCCGGCCATGTTTGAATTCACGATGCCAGCGTTTTACAAGTTCATATGATGGGGCATTATTTCCATAAGTTTATTTCATTTCATCAAAAGTCTCCTGTGGTGTACCAAATACAAAAACCGGATCACTGCTCGACATTCAACAGGCTTCATTTCACACCTGAACAGAAACCACAATTAGTTCAGAGCTGTAATTTGCCACATAACCCGTAGAGATATAAACCATTGCACTTGCAAAATTTCAGCTAGATCAGGGGCATTACTTATTGCACGCTCCTCGTATATATATATATATATATATATATATATATATATATATATATACACACTTTACAGCTCTGTTCTTATTATTATTTATCGTAAGCTCTACTAGCGTCAGTGAATGTATTGAGCTTTTTCATTTGGTTGGTATTAAAATATAAATAACTATATTTTTATTTGTTTTTTGGAATTTGCTTTTTTTGTTTAGTAATTTCCTCCTAAAAGTTTTTCTGCTATATATATATATATATATATATATATATATATATATATATATATATATATACATACACACACACACACATATATATATATATACATAAAGACAATTAATGTAAGGTAATATAGAGATGTAACGGATAGATACAAAGTGTAACAGATTAAGTCATCGAATGAGTTATGCAGATTCGACCTTTTGATTAATATATATATATATATATATATATATATATATATATATATATATATATATATATATATATATATATATATATATATTAGCAAATCCTCACCTTAGCATTAAGCGTCGGCATAAATGATCTAAGATGATCATTGATGAAGATCAGGAAGAGAGCCTTGAATTTAACCTTGAGGAATACCAGCGTAAATATTATGATTTTTTTTTTATTTCTGTCCATCAGCGACTACTCTTATAAGCGTATAAGAAAGAAAGGGGTTAATAATTGAGAGGAAATTTCCAGCTATTTCATAGTTGGTGATCTTGTGAAATAGACTTTTATGCTATACTCTATCAAAAGCCTTTGATATGTCAAGAGCGGTTGCTCTAGAAACAAACTCCAGACAAGAGATTTACTAATTCTGTATGATATAACCCTTAGCACATCAGCTGTAGATCTCGCAGAACGGAAACCATATTGCATGTCATTGAGCAGGTTATTTTTGCTGAGGTGGTTGTTCACCTCGTGATTATCACAGATTCCATCAACTTATGATGCACACGAGACTGATTAGTCTGTACTTAAAGGGAGATAACCAATTGCCGGAATTTTTAAATGTTAAAGTTTTTCAAGGTGTTAAGAAACATTTCTCCTTAAGGCATTGCTTAAACAGCTGTGTAAGTATGGCAGCTAATTCCAGTTGAAATTTTTTGAGCACTATGATTGAAATGTCACCGTGGTCAGTTGCTTTACTAGAATCCAGATTTTTAATAAGCTTAACAACATCGCTTACATATATTTGTATGTTGCATAGTGTGTATTCAGTCGCAGGAGGAAATACGGATGGTCGACGGTCCTGATCGCAAAGGGTGTAATTTGCGGCAAAGTTCTTGGCAAAGAGTTTAGTTTTGTCAGATGCTGAAGAAATTACCTCAGATCTATTGATGATGATAGAGATAAAGGACCTTGTTTGTTATTCACCAAAGTTCGTGAGAACCAAGCCGCTGATCCGCTACTTTAAACCTGACGTACTGATCCTAATGACGACAGAATGGAAGATGCGTACATTTCTAGGCAAGTTGTATGAAAAACCTCAAGGAGACTTGCATATTGTCTGTCGGAATCGGGCATACGGGTGGGTTTGTGAACAATTTGTGTTAGGTCATAGACAATCGAAAAATCATGACAGTCCCTCCCCTCTTTATCTGTCTTGTTTTGAGTGGACTAACAATTCAACATTATCAACATTGAAGTCTCCGTAAACGTGAATGTTAGCCGAGGGATGGGTAGAAAGAATGTGGTCAATTTTCTCAGAGATACTCTCAATGATAGTAACTCCGCTGTTATTAGGCCGATAGAAGGAAAATATGAATGCGATGCTCTAAGTAAGCGCTACTCTCAAGCACATACAAGGCAAATTAGGATCTTCTCTGGAGATGTCGCTACATGGAAAGCTATCTCTAATGTAGGCACATATTCCATGCCCATGATGATTGGGGGGGGTTGATTTTGATGTTTGAGTATTCTTTAATCTCTAACTCATCCAGGGTTTCACACAATAGATATGTTGCTTGTCTCTCTCTCCACTGTATCGTTATCTTCATTGCAGGTGCTCGACTTCAAGCAAGAATCGTCTAGTTATTATCGTAGCAAAGAATTTTCATTTCTCTCGCCCCTTCTCAAAAACTAAACGAAACTTCCATGAACAAAGTTTCTAGAACATGCCACATGTGGAACAAGTTACCACAAGTGTGCTTCCCAACTGGCTAGAATAT
Source organism: Euprymna scolopes (assembly GCF_053919585.1). NCBI lineage: Eukaryota > Metazoa > Mollusca > Cephalopoda > Sepiida > Sepiolidae > Euprymna > Euprymna scolopes. The sequence continues at coordinate 100,172,292 of NC_136511.1, read as the reverse complement.
GTTCGTTTTCAAGTCTAATATAAACAAATACTTGTTGAGCCGTCCTCTTGGATAATCAATTGTTATGAAATAGTTTTCAGCCAATCTCACACGTTTGTTTTCGGTACCCCCATAACGCATATTTTAAACTTAAGGGTGACAGTTCAACTGACTATCACTTTAATCTATTTCTTCGAGTTGTGATAAAGAAGTAATATATATAGGGAGAAAGACTAGATATTTTAGCTCATTAAAAACGGACATATCGAGTGGTTTATTGCAAATTGATGATTGAAAATGTGTAAATTTGTGTTTATTTTTGTATTAAATACTAATCCTTATTAATCATTTTAAATCCTTAACTCCCATCTAACGGATAACATAATACTTAGTTTGCTGCACCAAAACAAAGGTCTATACAAAATTTCACTAATATCGACCCAGTAGAAAAAATGGTCAGACAGATAAACAGACAGACAAAGTGATATATATATATATATATATATATATATATATATATATATATATATATATATATATATATATATATATATATATATGAGAAATATGTTTATTCAATGATATTACCTTCTGTTTATGCTAATCTTTTAATTTATAAAAACCGATGAAACTACAGAGCATATAACAAGTAAATTGCATATGTCTATATTCCAAATTTCAAAGTGCTGACTATTTTACCGAAATAAACGGTAAGATGGTCAACATCTTTAAATTTGGAACACAGATTTTTGTATATATATATATAATGAGAATATAAAACAACAGATAATTGCGATGCAATGTTTTTCTTCGAACATCACATACTCATTCACAATTTTAATAAGATTAAATTGCTGTTTTGATACATATACAATAAATCTCGATACTTTAAAGTGTCTCTTTGACCATAACTACTTCAGCCACTAGACAAGACCGACATTAATTGGTTCTTAAATCAAAGAAAAAACATTCTTTGGAGTTTTCTTAAAATGTTAGAGATGAACGCACACACTTATTGGTAAAAAAGAAAACATTTCTTTAAGACGTATAATCATAAAAAAGTACAGCACCGATTGACATCATTAAAATGCGGCCATTCAATCAGCGCGTTTAGGAATGAAAATTGTATTTCAAACAGAACTGTGAAAAATGACGAAGAAATTATCTTATAAAGACATGTGGACGTAGGTAGAAATGCTATTTTAAACTTAAGCGTAATAGACGAAATAAAATGTTAATTAACACTTAAAGGCAACAAACTAAAGAAAATGATATTTGAAGATTATACGCGACAGAGCATTAAAGACACATCACAGACACACGTAAATGCTGTTTCAAATTTAAGCATAACAATCAAAAATGATTTTAACGTAAGCGTGTCAGAACAACGGAAATCGTATATTTGATGTAAGCGTGACAGAAAAACAAAAATGCGATTTAAAATTTAAGCGTGTATAACTAAGCAAAATTCTATTTTAAACTTAAATATTATTTTAAACTTGTGCGTGACCAAACAACGAACATTCTATTTTAAACTTGAACGTGCCAGACCACCGAAATACTATTTCAAACTTAAGCGTGACTGACTAATGAAAATGCTGTCTTAAACATGAACGTGTTTATACTTTTTTTTTTTTAAATTTAAGCGTGGCAGACACGCAAAAATTCTATTTTTAATATAAGCGTGATAGATTAAGAAAAATCACATTTAAAACTTAAACATTACAAAGCATTAAAATGTTATTTATAACTTAAGCGTGACAGACCAACGAAAATGCTATTTTAAACTTCAACGTAGCAGCTGGAAAGACAAACTTGTTTATCTCAAATAAGATGCATTCATTCACTTTACGCGTTTAGTGATGATATACTATTTAAATTGGCTGGTGACTAACAGAATAAGCCTCCCACAGATATGCTAGTATGCATCTTTCGTAAAATAATTATAGAAAAAGCTTTTTTTTTTTTTTTTTTAAGTAAAAGCTAATTTAAAATGGTGGAAAAATAATGATTCAATGTCTAGACGTTGTTGATAAATTGTATTTTGTTTCTTTTTTTTTTCTCTAGAGAATTATTTAATTTTATATTTGATTCTTTTTTTTTTACTTTTGTTCTATTTTAAGTTTTTCAACATAAAAATGAAAAAAAAGTGATTTTCCGGTAGTAGTAGTAGTAGTAGTAGTAGTAATAATAATAATATTAATAATAATAGTAATAATAATAATAGTAATAATAATAGTAATAATAATAGTACTACTACTAATAACAATAATAGTAATAATGATAATAATAGTAATAATAATAATAATAATAATAGTAGTAATAATAATAATAATAATAATAATAATAATAATAATAATAATAATAATACGACACGTGACTCATTACGTCATACATCAATTGTCTGTTTTAATTGGTTGCTATTTATGGACTTACACAAATTAGTCTTGTTATCAAATATGCTAAACTTATATATAATATATAATTTTTATGTGGATTTTTTATTGATTTTTTTGTTCCCATGTAGAACAAGTTTCGTGACGTCATAGCATTTAGTTGCCGTTTTTAATTAATTTATTGAGATTCGTTCGACGAGTATTGTGTAGTAATGTTTAGAATATTTAAAACTGGGCCTTTGTGCGATCTTATATTTCTAAGGTGTGAGAGGACACTGAACTCTATAAATCGTTTCAGTTTAGTATCATGAGCGAATTTTACAGTTGCGAATACTTTTAAATCAAAACTACACTTGTAGGAAAACATATTTGAATTACTCTCGGAATAGTTTATACCATAAAGTTCAGCTAAGTCATGTGGATATTCTTACATCGTCAAGCGGAAATATGCACTCTCATGACTGACTTGTTTGATTTAATAAAAGAAACTTCGGATTATTTCCTTTACTGTTCTTATCTTCAGTTTTATTCGCACGATGTTTCGATCAATGTAGCCTCTTTGTCGAACTCGGGAATCTTTCTGTCAGATTCGAGAATCTCCACGAAATTTCGAACGGAACTTTTTATTTAATCAACGGGGGTAGCGTGCTATCGTTTCGTAAGACATGAATCGGCAGAAGTCCTAAGTAATTCGCAATTGTATTTTACTCTACGCACTGAGAATCGGACGTTCAACCTCCAGAAGAGTGTAACTTAAAACGGAGTTTCACCAAGTATTTTACAGTACAGGTCTCTTCGGACAATTTTCAGAATAAATTTTTGGAGGTTTCGTTTTTGTTTTTAGATGTACATTCTTACTACTCATCACTATAAAAGCAGTATTTATTACCAAAACTAAATAAAACTAAATAAAACTAAATAAAACTAAATAATATTAAATAATACTAAATAAAACTAAATAATACTAAATAAAACTAAATAATATTGAATAATACTAAATAATACTAAATAATATTAAATAATACTAAATAAAACTAAATAATACTAAATAAAACTAAATAATATTAAATAATACTAAATAATACTAAATAATATTAAATAATACTAAATAATACTAAATAATACTAAATAATACAAAATAATATTGAATAATACTAAATAAAACTAAATAATATTAAATAATACTAAATAATACTAAATAATATTAAATAATACCAAATAAAACTAAATAATACTAAATAATATTGAATAATACTAAATAATACTAAATAATATTAAATAATACTAAATAAAACTAAATAATACTAAATAATATTAAATAATACTAAATAATACTAAATAATACTAAATAATATTGAATAATACTAAATGATACTAAATAATATTAAATAATACTAAATAAAACTAAATAATACTAAATAATATAAAATAATACTAAATAATACTAAATAATATTAAATAATGCTAAATAATACTAAATAAAACTAAATAATATTAAATAATACTAAATAATACTAAATAATATTAAATAATACTAAATAATATAAAATAATACTAAATAATACTAAATAAAACTAAATAATACTAATAAAACTAAATAATACTAATAAAACTAAATAATATTAAATAAAACTAAATAATATTAAATAATACTAAATAATACGAAATAATATTAAATAATACTAAATAATATTAAATAATACTAAATAATACTAAATAAAACTGAATAATACTAAATAAAACTAAATAATACTAAATAATATTGAATAATACTAAATAATATTAAATAATACTAAATAATACTAAATAATATTAAATAATACTAAATAATACTAAATGATATTGAATAATACTAAATAATACTAAATAATATTAAATAATACTAAATAAAACTAAATAATACTAAATAATATTAAATAATACTAAATAATACTAAATAATATTAAATAATACTAAATAATACTAAAAAATATTAAATAATACAAATAATACTAAACAATATTAAATAATATTAAATAATACTTAATAATACTAAATAATATTAAATAATACTAAATAATACTAAATAATATTAAATAATACTAAATAAAACTAAATAATACTAAATAATATTAAATAATACTAAATAATACTAAATAATATTAAATAATACTAATTAATATTAAATAATACTAAAGAAAACTAAATAATACTAAATAATACTAAATAATACTCAAGATGAGAACAAATTATCCAAATAATAGGAATTACTAATTCTCGTCTAAAATATTCAGAAATCTAATGTCTTTAATTTTATTGATAACGATTTTCTATATTGGCATTAAGAATAAATTCGTTGATAAGCAAACGATGCTTTCGTTCATGGTATAACGTATTCACAAAATAATTTTAATTTTGTCCTGCCACACTTTTTTCCATTTTATTTTTTTGTAAAGTTTTTTGAAGTAGAAGAACATTTTGTGATTCTTCTGAAGAAACGTGATTATAGTCAAGTTCGTCTTCTCTTTTGACTTTCAGTTTTCGCTGTATGATTAGGCATGATCAAGCGGACAAAAAAGTCATTCTTAACATAGTGTAAAGGGCGAAGGGGCTTTCTAGAGGAAGATAATCCTTACTCATTAGGGGAAATTTTTGGCTTATTATCGTTATATCGTTTGTGTAGCAGAAACCGAAAGTCAAAAAAGCAGAGAATCTTAATTATAACCGAAACGTCAGATAATGTTATGAAATGTTATGAAATGTTTTGAAACTAATTTTGCCTAAAAGAAATGAACAAATATAATATTTTCAAATGAGCGAAATGGGTTTATTGAGGTGAGACTTGATATTAAACTGCGCCTGATTTTCTTCACAGTAAAATTAAACGTATAAAGTACGCAATTCACCATATTATTTATTCATGTACCATTTTATAATAATTTTTACTCAAAACAAGTCATCATATTAACAAACATTTTTTTTAATTATATAGTAAATAGAGAATGCAGGTAATGCACTATAACAATAAATTCTCTGCAAAATTTTGGGACGCTCCCCCCCAAAAAAAAACAAAACAGAAGAAATCGAAGTTCGTTACATGCAGAGCTAAGTTGGAAAAACATTAAGAATCAGAAACCTGATTATCAAAAAAGATTTAGTTGTGAAAAATGCTCAGTAAAGGACTCCCAGGACAAAATTGCACGAATCTAAAGGCAGAGTTAAAAGCGCAAATATAGATTACTTGTCACTAGAGCTGTGAAAACAGCATATTCTTTTCATTGTTTTTATTCTCGAGTATATATCCGACACAGTTTTTTTTTAATTACATTTTCACCCCAAACAAGGTACATTGCCACTTTGATTTAGGGGGCTACTATAAGGGACATAGGCATCAGGGGTACTGTGTAGGAAGTTTGGCAGCAAGATGTCGGTTCATGCTTCACTTGAACTTCTGCATGTCAGTAGAGTTGAGGAAGCAGGGACCCGGCAGGGAATTCCAAAGTCTAGCTGTCCTGGGGAAGAAACTACTGGAGTAGAAGACTCTCTTACATCTAGGGATCTCTACTGTGAAGAGGTGGGATTTAGCTGCTTGTCGGGTTTGTC
>NC_136511.1:100113835-100161335 GCF_053919585.1 Euprymna scolopes | reverse complement strand
CTCTCGTGGGGGAAATATCGCGATATAACGCAAGACTAACTTAACTTACTAGTCGAAAAATACCGACAACCTTTCTTTGATTTTCAGTTTCTTGTACAATGTACACTGTCTACCTAAACCTGTCGTTCGCGTCTTTTTTATGACCCTTTCGTAGGGCCACAGAAGCTTGCAATAAGAATTCGAGAACACGCGTTGACAAGTCAAATTTAAAATTTAAATTGTGTAGATTTCTAAATAAGAAACAATAGAGAACCTAAGGTTCGCTTTCAAACAGATGTGGAAACTTTAGATTGATTTGCAGCAAAATATAACGAAGAAAGACTAATGCAATCAGAAAAAAACCCCGAAAAAGTTAAGCTGAATTGGTTAAATGCCAGATATAACAAGAACAACAACAGAACCAGAACAAATAACTACCGAAAATAGAAGAAATATGTCAAAAACTGTTACTGGAACAACAAGAGAAAACAGACTCATTACTACAAACATTAAATAACAAAAAGTCATAGAAAGCGACGCAGCATTCTCGCAAAATAGTCTTGTACACTATTGACAATTTCAGTTACACCTCAAATGTAGAGAACACTTTCGCCTCGTGCCTTATACGGTATGAAGACATGTATGACCTAGATTGTGCCGATTGGATCGACTCTGAACTGGTCCGTTTATTGCTTCGAAAACTAAGATCCACAGAACACAACAAATTCGTAGATTACATTTTATCGTGAAGTACAAAGTTTTTGAGGTTTGCGAACATACATTTCCAATATGCACTACCTAAGGGTCCCACTGAACGAGCTATTAAAAAAGGACATAGTGTGAAAATGGACACTTGAATGTCAGGCGGCATTCAATAAAATTAAAACAACTTCGATGTTAAATTTATTCCTAACGCAAAATTAGGAATAATAGTCGCGAGCGATGTGAGCTCATATGGAAAAAGGGTCTGTATCTTGCATAAAATATATCATCATCATCATAGGCCCTTAACGTCGAGGACGACGATTGGCAAGGCGCTTCAGTCTTCTACAGTTCAGGAAGTCTGTGTATTGCTGGCAGGATCTTTTGGCACCAGATCTTATAGCAGCTTGCCACTTTACTCGGTTGCCGGCAGAGGTTTCCCAAGTGTTGTGAGGGATGCCGAAGACCTGGAGGTCACGTTTCAGGACATCCTTGTAGCGGAGGCGTGGCCTGCCAGCACAGCGAGGGGCATCAGCTATCTCTCCAAAGAGAAGTGCTTTTGGTAGCCGGCTGTCGTCCATGCGGCAGGTGTGGCCAGCCCAACGTAAGCGACGGATGCGCAGCACTGTGTACATGTCAGTACTCTTGGTCGTGGAGAGGATAGCTGTGTTTGGTACATGATCCTTCCATGTGAATCCAAGAATTGTGCGCAGGCATCGGAAGTGGAAGGCGTTCAGACGGTGTTCGTGTCGGCGGTAGGTGCACCAAGTCTCACTGCCATACAGGAGAGTGCTGAGGATGCAGGCCTCGTAAACCTTGATCTTTAGGTGTAGCGAGAGGGACTTGTTCTTCCAGACTCTCTCACTAAGCCTGCCGAAAGTTGTTGATGCCTTTCCAATGCGGGAGTCCAGTTCACAATCAAGACTGTTGGTGTTATCAACTGTAGAACCCAAGTAAGTGAACTTGGTGACGTTTGACAGTACATGATTGTTTACGGTTATTATGGGTGAAAGCCCAGCAGGCTGGGCAAAGACCACCGTCTTGCCCAGGCTGATTTTGAGACCAAACTCCTCGCAGGCAGAAGCAAAGGAGGAGCACATTGCCTGAAGCTCAACCTCCGAGTTGGCGATGAAGGCAGCATCATCAGCGTACAGGAGTTCACGGATCTGTACGCGGTTAACCATAGTTTTTGAGCGTATCCTGGCCAGGTTGAATAGGCCTCCAGTACTGCGAGTGTGAAGGAGCACTCCAGTTGGGTTTGGGAAGGCTCGGCGCAGAACAGCTGAGAAATATATTCCGAACAGAGTAGGAGCTAACACGCAGCCTTGCTTGACACCACAAGAGATGTGGTGTGTTGCACACAGGGCCTTTGAGCGTGTAGTGTTGTAGCTTAGTGAATGTGTAGAGTGCTTAGCTGCTTGGCTTTCAGGTGCTTTGCTCCTCTTGCTTCCAGCTGTAACCGCCACCTATACTCGCAAGAGTGAAGGGGAGGCAGTTTAGTAAGCCCTGCCCACTGGTGGTTAGAGCGTCTCACTGGTCAAGACTCGCATGCCACCTCCTCGTGGTACATCACGGTTTAACTGGGTACCTTGCGGCCCCAGGCTAAGTGTATGTGGGATCTCGGAGTAGTCTGGAGCCCCAGAGGTGTTGAGTGCATGGCCCTCCGGCGTGAGGACACGCCCTGGCTTACACCAATCCAGACCCCAGCTATGTGGTCAAATAGCAAAATGTCATCTCGGCAGCAGGAGTTGGCAGTCATGGTATGAGCGCAGCTGATATAAAATATATAAAATATATAAAATATAAAATATCTTACATAAAATTCCGGATGGAAGTAGAAAACCGATTGCACACATGTCAAGATTTCTGCTCTCCGCCGATTTATAAATCAAGAAAGAAGCACTTGCTGTTATCTTTTCAATTACAAGGTTCCACTGATATTTACACGTACGATTCTTATACTGCAGGCTGACCATAAACCTCTGTTGATCATCCTTGGGTTGAAGAAAGTGTTAACCGTCTACTCAGCAAACAAACTGCTGAGGTCGGAGTCTATTCTGCTGAATTACAATTTCAAGTAAAAATACCTCCCCCCTCAATCAGGTCGAAAATACGGACTTTCAAAGTTGGTTCCGAGATAGCGTGAATCGTTCGAAGACTCAGTAATTGCTTTCACACGTACTATGATATGCCATACTAACAGAAATCTTTCAGACACATTACATGAAATTAAATACGAAACACAAGAGGACGAATTTAATAGTGCTACAAACAGAAAATCACAATTAAAGACCAGAAAACACAAAAACGTTTTTGTTTTCTATTTGCGATGACGTTCTAATGTATAACGAGAGAGTCATTATACCAGAAGCATTACAAAACGGAATAACGAAAAATTTTCATGCGTAATGTTATGACCGTTTAGGCTGTGATCATAGCGTAGTATCTGTTAACTGTGGCAAGCGGGAGCAATGGTCAAAACATTATTATTATTGTTATTGTATTCTTGTTAATTGATTTGAGCGACGGATGGTCGCTGGATCAATTATTATGATTAAAAGAATAAACAATTAAATTGCGAAAGAAATGATTGACGTTTGAATCGCAAAAAGAATGTGAAAATAGAAAATATATGTAAACATTATTTTAGGGTTTTGAATAAACAAGTAACTAGGTGGATTAGATTGGTATGAGACACGTAATTAGGTGACGTAAGAGAACACGTGATGTAGTTAGTTTTGGAGAGATTCAAAGAGTTGAGGATTAACCACCAGAGCAGCAGATGTCTGGACAAGGGTGGACAGACAGCTAGGAGCGAGCTGTATGAATAGAAAATGTAGAAACTGCAGATTCTGTAAAAACCAATTGAGACAACTTTAATAAATTTATATTATAAAACTATAAAGAGTTGTTTTATGGTTTTCACAAAGAAGAACAGATGTCTCAATTGGCTTCATGGTTCGTCACGGAGCAGCGAGAAGATACAGATCTCTTCAAGAAAAAAGGTATGAAGCATATATGATCAACCGCTGATGTAGAAGACGAAGACGCGGGCAGAAGTGAAAAACATCATGGAAACAGCATTGAGGACGGCGTTTATTGCTGAGCGGCCGAGCGCGTGATGGCGCATAAATACCACATATAAAAACATTGGTTTGTGACATTGAAAGCATAACATTAATAGACAACACGTAATATTTCCAAATGACTAATTATCTTTGTACTAACAAAGCTAAACGTCCATCGATTTCTTGTAATGGTCCGGTTGTAAACTATTCGAAATCTTCTCTTACATACGACAAAGAGAACATGCGATGAAAACTCAAAGCGTCTGGAAATTGACTTGCAATTTATTCTAGAGATAAACTCTGGTCGTATCATGAACTCCCCTGTGAGTCGTTGTTAATTACAATAAATTACAAGAACGAGTATAATACATGATGATTCTTCCTCTTTTACAGAAATGCTACCCATGAAATAATTTAATAAAATTCATAATACGTTGCGAAATCCAACAATATTTGGGAGAAATAAACTTCAGTCTATTCTTCACTTGTCTATCAATGTTTGCTTATAAATTTCCAAAAGTTGTTTTTATCAAAAATCAAGAATAAAAATACGTGGATACAAAGTGGAAAATTGCCAATACATCTGACACATTTCCCTTTCTTTGCACTTTTGATTATCCTTCCTAAAGGACTGTTTTAATAGACTTTATTTTTTTTTATTATTCGGACTACGGTACTAATCTTGAGTGTTTTTCTCACAAGGTTTCTATTGATACAATCATTGACCCTCTTCAGATACATATTTTCGAACTCGGGAATATTTATGTAATTTCGACAATCTGCACGAAATTTCGAACGCAACCTTTTATTTTATCCATCGGGGTAGCATGCTCTAATTCTATCAGCCATGACTGTATAGAAATCCTAAGTAATTCGTAATTATATTTTGAGTGTCGCTTACACTGAGGAATGAACCTTCAACCTCCAGAGAAATGTAACTTTATAACTAAATGTTATAATGTACTTTATTCATTAACAACCGATTTTGCGAAAATTCTAGTATGAATTTCACGGAGGCATTGTCAGATGCCATCAATAAAATATTTTAAAGAAATATATATATATATGTTTGTGTGTGTGTGTTTGCGTGTGTGTGCGTGCATATGTGTGCGCATCAAATCACTCTGCGAACAACCAACATTTATAGACCACAAATATATATTTTTAAAATTTCATTAAACACAATCGAAAATAGAAAGAAATTTCAAGACAAAATGCAAATTCAGATTTACATGAAATTTGAGGTCAGTGAAAAAAAAATGCAAATAAATTCGGACATTTTTTTCGAGAAAATCAATTTTTCACTTGAATATTTGAGGAAATAAAAAATAAAACGTAAAAAGGCTTATTCGACGACATTTTATTGTTTTTTTTTCTAACTAAGGGCGATTTGTCTTGGAATATTTTATCGATCAAACATTATTGCAATTTTCTTTCCTCACGTGCTGGTAACTTCACGAGGAATCCCCCTCTCTCTCTCTCTCTCTCTCTCTCTCTTTCTCTCTCGTCTAGCTCTTTCTCGTGATAAGAGTGTTGGCAACGTGTGGAGTATGAACACTCTGTCGTCTGGAACTTTGATCTCTGTCATGGCCACTCATGGTGAACACATTTGACACGAAGCGGCAGTAAAGCCACAATCTGACTAACCAGTCTCTAGTTACAATCCAAAGAGAGACAACTTCAGAATCCGTCGTTCTCTTGTCGTCTTTGTTCATTTGAGTGGCAAACAAAGACGTGTCAAGCGTGGAATCAGAAATCAATAACATGAGAGTGAATCCCTAGCTTCTGTGCCATTACTTTGTGCCATTACTGTGTGCAATTACTGTGCCATTACTGTGCCATTACTGTGTGCCATTACTTTGTGCCATTACTGTGTGTGTTCTCAGCCAAACCTTCCCAGACTTCGCGTTCAACCGCTGAGATTTGATATTCTCGGCGTTAGGGATAAAACCTTGCGACCTTGAAGACGTAAAAAATAGCGACGACCAACGAAGAGGACTTCATGCAGACTATACAATCTTGTGGTACGACCTCGTTGAGCTTTATACAGAATGCCAAGAACAACAAATCCTCATGGGCATATCTATTCGATATCATTTGAAGATTATATTAATCTTTAAATAAAGTTTGATGGCATTTATTTGATAAAAATATCGGATGAAAGTAGATATTCAGAGGATTTCTTTCTTTTTTACTCTTTCTTTTACCTAAAAACAGGGAATACTACGACTTGGAATGTAAGGAGCTGCTATTTTGGATCACGCCTAACGGGATGTGGGGAGTTGAGCAGCGAAATGTCTGTTCACATTACATCCAAACTTCTGCATGTTAGTACAGTCAGGGAAGCAGGAAACAATGATGGAATTCTAAGGGGAGAAACTATGAGAGTAGAAGGGCGTTCGGCATCTAGGAACATCAACAGTGATGGAGTGAGATTTTGCTGCTTGTCAGGTTAATCGGAAAATATGTGGATCGAGGGAGCACAAGTGCTATGAGTTCATACGAACACATTGCATCAAAGGTAAAAAAGGTACAAAAATGCAACATTTTGACGATGGGACAGCGGTTGGAGCTTGATCGATAGTGCGGGATCTATTAGATTTGAAACTCGTTTTGTACCGTGCCTTTTAAGGAGAGACTAATAGTAGATGCATTAGCCAAGATGTGTCAACAATATATGCATTCGTGGATATAGGCGACTCTCTTGTGGATTTTTTTAGCAAAAAATAAATAATTTCCAATTAATTTTCTATACGAAATAGTTTTTTTTAATGAATTTTCATTGTAACACTTCAATAATGCATTGCTATAACAAAAAAAGTTAGTAGATTGCCATAATAAATTAGTTCTTAATTCAGTTGCATACTAAATATTTTCCTAATACACTCATATTAAAGCTATTTAAATTGCATTTCTATTTCAGATTATTTCCTAATTCATCATTAATAAATAATTTTTAAATGCATTTTGATAATGCAATATCTTTTTAATGTATTTCTATGATAAATAATTTATTAATAAATTTTGTAATAAATAATTTCCTCTTGATTTCCGTTACAAAAAAGCAACTTTAAACTAATAAAATTTCGTACTAATAAATTCGGTCATGAATTTTTAATGAAATCATTTTTCCTTTCGCCTTTATATTTGACGCACAAATAATTAACAGAAATATAAAACTCATTTTTGTAACTAAGGTTGATTCTCATGGAATTTTATCGATAAAAAAATTGGTAATGCTTTCTCACGTGTTGCTATCTTTTTTTCTCACGTGTTGCTACCTTCTTTTCTCACGTGTTCCTATCTTCTTTTCTCACGTGTAGCTATCTTCTTTTCCCACGTGTTGCTATCTTCTTTTCTCACGTGTTCCTATCTTCTTTTCTCACGTGTTGCTATCTTCTTTTCTCACGTGTTCCTATCTTCTTTTCTCACGTGTAGCTATCTTCTTTTCTCACGTGTTCCTATCTTCTTTTCTCACGTGTTCATATCTTCTTTTCTCACGTGTTGCTATCTTCTTTTCTCACGTGTTCCTATCTTCTTTTCTCACGTGTTGCTATCTTCTTTTCTCACGTGTTGCTATCTTCTTTTCTCACGTGTTGCTATCTTCTTTTCTCACGTGTTCCTATCTTGTTTTCTCACGTGTTCCTATCTTCTTTTCTCACATGTTGCTATCTTCTTTTCTCACGTGTTGCTATCTTCTTTTCTCACGTGTTGCTATCTTCTTTTCTCTCGTGTTGCTATCTTCTTTTCTCACGTGTTGCTATCTTCTTTTCCAACTAAAATTCTTCCACGTGTTAAATATTGCATGAATAGAACCATTGAAATATGTTCTATTCCGTTTTCTGTTAACTTTTGCAAGAAGATCACAAGTTCGATACCAAACATTCCAAAGAAAAATTATTAAAAACATATTATTTCACTTGTTGAGTTTAAGCTCAAGTATAATTTTAATAGAAAATGATCCACTACAAAAAAGCATTTTTTCAATTTCTCCGCTCCAACATTCTTAGAGGTACATAGCAACTTACATAGCAACTTACCCATTAATAATTTTCTATATTCACTGTCCTAGTCATCACCAGGGCTATTATTTCATAGTATACGTTTTTCGTCATTCACCATAATTATTTTGTTTCGCCGTTTCCTTCCAACACTCATGTCAAGCCATTACCCCGCTAGCTACTGAACGCTCCCTGCTTCCCGTCTGCTAATACTGCCATTATGATTGGCTGAACAAATAGATTCTGTTAGTCCATGCTCTGTATTTAGCGAACAGTACATAATACTTCTTCGATACATTCAATGTGGTCACCACCTTCTATTAGAGCAGAAAATTTATGCCGATAGATATCTCTTCCATTATATTACGGAAACTGTGTTAACGCGGACTCAACAACACTTTCATCAGTTCTGATTTTAACACGATGAGTTTTACATTAAGATTTCCAATAACGCTTTTACTAGAGAGAGAGAGAGAGAGAGAGAGAGAGAGAAGAGAGAGAGAGAGAGAGGGAGGCAAACACATAGACAAACAAACAGAGACAGACAGACACGTAGACAGACAGACAGACAGACAGACCAAAAACAATGGGAGAGAAAGAGACAGAGATAGCACGACAGATTCTGCATGTCCCGATAAAGCTTAAACTACAGAGAAAGAGAAAAAACCAGAAACTGACAGATAGATAGACAGCAAGATAGAGAGATAAAGCGACGAAGCAAGATAATGAGACAGTCTGACATATTCTCTGTGTGTGTGTGCGCGCGCGCGTGTGTGCGCGTCCGTCATTCTGTTTTATCTGTCATGTCTACATGTCATATTCATCTATTACTATTATTAGCGAAAATTGTTTCTTCTAAATAAATTACATATTCACTTCTACCCTTGTATAATAGCAGAATCCAAAACTCGAAATACTGAATTTCAATTACAACCAAGTGTATTTACTTAACTGCCAGCTCGAAATTCGTTACATATCCACAAATTAAGAAAAACGATCAGGTAGACAATTTATGAGTTGCCATTTCGCAAATTTGGCATTCTTCTGAAAAAATTCGTCTTTTCTTAAAATTGGGTTTCCTATAAAAAAAAAAAATGATCAGCCGCTCTGAATTCTGAAATAAGTGTTTGTTTCAACACGTAATCGCCTAATAACTAAAAGAATCCTATATGTGTGGGGGGGGAGGGTACTCGATTTACACAATATGAAAACCGTACAATGGATTTTGGATTTTCTTTAGCGCAATTATGTACTCATTGGATCACTTTTTTTTTGTTTTTTTTTATGTGATAGTACAGATTAGTTACAAAACACCCCCTCTACACGTTAAGAATGGCTTCACACTCTTATTCCTATGTTTAGAATGCCTTCCTAAATAATACTGTTATTATTTCAGCACGATACAACAGCGCAGTTTAATGTCCTTCAAAAACAAAATAAGCTTATGATTTCAAATTCATATCGTATATTGGGGGGGGCGGCGGTGAAGGTACTCGCGTAAAACAAGATGGAAACCGTAAAATGCTTTTTGCCTATTTCTTAGCGCAAGTGATTTTCTATGACATGAATTAAGTGCTTATATACATATTGAACCGCGTTAGTATTTTCATGTTAAGTTTTACAATATTTTTTGCTAGGTTAAAGTACAGATTAGTTATAAACATCTAAGTGTAAGGTATGGTTTTACCTTCCTCACCTCTTTCTAAATAATAACGTTATTATTTCAGTGCGGTATAATAAGTGCAGATATACCAAATGTACATTTGCTCCATAAACATAAAAAGCCTATGATTTCAATTTCTTAGGAAACACCACCAAATGTTTGGGAATCAATTTCAGTATAGCTCAGAGTTAACAGCTTTAATATAGCTATTTTACTTTTTATAAATACAGAACATTATCCATTTTGGCTTTTTTCACCCTTTTTACTGACAAATTTGGCTTAAAATATGTTTTATACGTTGGAAATCAGAATTATCTGGTGTTTACTTCATTACCCAAAATAATAAGATCGGCCTTATTTCTGTGAATCATGAACATACGGGATTTTTTTTAACATTGCAGTTATTGCAGTTGTAGATATTTATTAGCGACATAACAATTAAGCAAACAACATTGCCTTTGCTTGAAAATGACACATAAAAAATAGTTTTTATTGCTTTTTTAATCAAAACTCAATTTTTTGACTGTCGGATTTCGTTAGAAGTTTCGAAAAAAAAACAAACAAACAAATATTCTTCTTCGCGCTTTTTCTACTTTTTTATTTAACGTTTTTACTCAGTTTTTTAAATTTTTGTTATTTTATTTTTACATTCTTTCTCATTCTATAACGATTACTCTTCAGATTTTGCTTTCGTAAAACTCGTCCAACCGATTAAAAAGTTTTTTTTATTTATTATTTATTAATTTCTTTGGTGGTCGTTGAATTCGATTTCCAACATATTTATGCAGAGTTTGAACCGTACGAAAATAATAACAAGCTTTGTTTACTATTACGGACATTAACATAACATTTTCATACACGAGCACTACCATATACAGTTACATTTAAAGTGGCTATCATAGTTTAAAAAAAAAGGACAATCCATATTCTGCATAAGTACAAAGTACTCCTTGCTTTATTCAAGTTTTGAACACTATATCATATTGGCCATTTCCGCCTTTGGGTGAGAGTTACAGTCAATGGGAGCCAGTTGTAAAGGTAGCGAGTGATTGCCAGTGCAAACCAGACAGCGATTGACAGAACCAGCCAAGCTATGTAGTGACAGTACCGAACATAAAAAAGATTATGCTCGCCACTCGATAACAGTGTCTGCCAATTGACGATTTACCGCCCAGTTCCCTACAGTTTCTGCTCCTGTCCAGAAGTGACAGTAACCACTTGAACATCAATGTCAGTCACCGTCATAACTGCCAATGACTCAATAGTGCTGGCCACTGGATAACAAGACTGTACAATGGACGAGAGTGCACGGATATTGAAAACATGCCATTTCTTTTCCCATCAGTCCATTGGAGGCCCTGTCGGTGGGGCATTAGAATACACCGACTGCCCCCACTGCAGAGGGTAAAAGTCCCTCAATGGGGGTCCTGGATATGACCTTAAACTATATCCAGTGGTGAGGCCCCAGCTTGTGGGCTTTGGGGAGTGTGGAGCCTCCCTTTAATTACCATTGCTCTCAGGTCCACTCTGACCCGGAGTGGTAGTACCTGTTAGGGTCCCAACTATGGGTTAAATAGAAACCGACATGAAAACAACAAATATATTCTATTAAAAAAAATTTTCTTCAAAATCTTTGGATTCGGCATTAAATAACCCGAAAAGGGTTGATATGCCGTAAAACGAAAACAACCAAACCAAACCAGTCCATTGGATTTAACGCTAATCATGATCTATAGTGACTGACAAAGACTATGATCAAACGCCTATAAAATCCAATGACCACCGGTGCTCATCAATGAAGGCAGACAATTTAATTTCTGAGCTGTCCAAATGAGGCCGATACTGGTCATGGTCGACAATGAACGCCGGGGACCGTAAATGGCAGTTGGAAAGCCAGCTAGTGTCCACCAGTAAACGCAACCAGTAAACAGTCCACCGGTAAACGCAAATAACAGCACTAACCGCCCATAATCTCTAGTGCTTACCACAGGTAATCGAGTAGATGCTACTAACCAACGATATCCGGCAGTTTCAGTTTACAGCAATCCAATGGAGGGCGACACTGGTCATGTTCGCCAGAAACTGCCAGCACCGTTGATAATCGAAAACCAACACAAAAAGTCAGTAAACCCCAGTGATGACACTGAAAGCCAAAATATCCGACGATAGAAGCCAGATTATTTTATTTTGTTTACTAATCTGTTGTGGCTTTATGTCATGCTTCAACCGGGCACGCCGGCACACAATCCTGCTAGTATTAAATAATTTCCTATGTTCAGAATAAATCAATAGTCATAGCTTACTTTAAAGTCCAAAAGTAATCCAGAGAAGAAACATTTTTCTTGGCTGAATCAGTCACCGTTTTTATAGAACAAAATATCTCTGAAGTTGGACTCACCTGAAAAAAAAAGAAAGAAACTCATAAAAAACAAAGCAGAAAGGTAATTTAATAGTTTTATATTATTTTATACAATGCAAGAAAACTTCAGAAAAATAAATACATACTTAGCGTTGTTGTAAATTTTGCCTTAATAAGAAATTGAAAATCGTCAGATTGAGTGATTGCAGAAAATTTTTTTAACAAGAAATCAGAAATCTCTATATATTGAGATACAATAAAGTATACGCATATAACCTTATAATCGCGTTAATTGAATGTTCAGTTTCAAAGTTATTCAGAAAAAATCTTTTTCTCGACTGAATCAGCAACAATTAAAAAATATCTTGCAGTTTAATTCACATGAAAGAAAAAAATCATAAAAATTAAAGCAAGACAATTCCAGAAAATTAAATGCACAGAGACACACACTTGGCTTCGTGTCCAATTTTTGCTTAATGAGATGTTGAAAATAATCTATTAATATCTATATATACACATATACAAAAAAAAAAACATCGAGAATACAAAAATATATTAGTGCATATAGATTTATGGATAAATCTATAAAGATAAGGTATATAAATACTTTTTATACCTAAGTATTTCGAAGCTAATACTTTTCATCAAAAGAGAAGAGGGATGCTAAATAACAAATAATAAATGCGATGTCTAGCGATAGGAAAGAACTATTAGGGTATCTAGGATAGAGGGTAACTAGTACAGAGGTGGAATGAAGAAAAGCTGGAGAGCTATCTCGATAAGAAAACAAAACAAACAAACAAAAAAACAATAAAAGGAATTCCATTTTGTTCGTAAACTTTTCAAACGCGTTAATGTTTATAGCATTATCATTTCTACAGTGGGCAAATTAGCTTTTCCCTTTATTTGCTTTACAGGTTGGAGTATACGGCTATTTTTTTTTCGGTCGCTCTGGCAGTCGCTGTTATTTTTATTGAAACAAAAAGTTTTGCTTCATTTATTTCTTATTTTATTTATTTATTTATTTATTGGCGAGGATGGGGTCAAGCGCGCGAGCAAAAAAAATTCCCAATATCTGCAGAATAGCTTCGTCTCTTTGTATCCATTCTGCCGAAATATCTGGTTAAAGGGGTATAATGTACTTCTTTTTTGGGGCGATTACATTTACATGCTTTTATCCATTCTTTTATTTTTGAAATTGTATTGGCAGTATTGACGTTGCCATGATGACAATGATTAATATCCTTAGTATAACAGGTTTGTTCCATACGGAACTTCATATCGACCCGGGTATCGCCGGGTATTCATGCTAGTATATATATATATATATATATATATATATATATATATACATAGATATATACATATATATATACGTATATATATACACATACACACATGCATATATATATTAGTTGAGCAAGTAACTGCTCGACGAAAAAAATGTTACTTGCAGACTACTAATGAGTAATGAAGCTGAAGGCACCGCATAAAAAAAACAAATTTTAAATTCTTTCCCAAATATTTAATGAATTCCTTTGGAATAATAATAATAATAATAATAATAATAATAATAATAATAATAATAATAATAATAATAATAATCATGTTATTCTGATTTATTTTATATATTTTATATATTTTGATATAATATCGATTTAAAAAGAAAAATATACTTTACAGATTCTTAAGGTTTTTCCACTGACAACTATTTATACTACCCTTTCTGTCAAAACACGCTGAGCAACTATCAATACTACCTTTTCTACTGTCACAATAGGCTGCTGGCTGCAACTACGTGTACTAACTGATCGCTTCTTAGAACTACTGATGCTATCTTTTCGTTTTGATTAAAGCTGCTTGTGCTTGTTGAGGCAAAAATAATAGTTCAAATAGAAAATGGCCAAAAAATGACAATTAAAATTCACAAAATATTTTGAACACTTTTTAAGATTTTAAATATGTATAAATTTTCTCATTATAAAAACGATTATTATATTGATCATAATTTTTTGACAGAAGAAATAAAATTAATTGCATATACAACATTAGAAGAAAAAGGTTAAATCATGAGAAAAATCTAAAATCATTAAATTATCAATAAATTTTGTTGTTATAAAAATATGAGTATTAGATTAGTTTTTATTTGCAAAATAAAAAAAAACAATGTTGATAAAAAATCCAAATCAGCGAATTATCAATATATTGTTATAAAACGATTATTATTTTATTTTAATAATTATCATGAGAAAAATATGTTTTATTTCATTAAAATTAAATAGTATACATAAATTATATCGAATGTACATAAATAATTTTTTTATAATGACAAAAATTATTAATAATTGGCTGATTTTGGATTTTATCATTGTTTTTTTTTATTTTGCAAATTAAAATGAATTCAATCATCCTTTTTTCAAAATGCATTGATAATTTATTGATGTAAAATTTTTCAATCCAAGCTTTTTCTTTTAAAATCAAATAAATTTCAGATAAATTGATTCAATTAGAATTTTTTATAAAATTTATTTACATAATTTGCCAAAATTTATTGATATAATTGGATCATGTTGCATTTTTCTTCGGATATTTTATATGCAATTAATGCAAAAATTATAATCAATGTAATGATCGTTTATTATAATGAAAAAATTTATAAGTATGTAAAATCTTAAAAAGTGCAACAAAATGCCAATTACATTTTTATTAGTGCATAAGGCACATCTGATTGAGTGTAAATAAAATAGTTTTTTTTTTCAAATTCTAGTATCTTCCTTTTTAAAGTTTAATATTAATAGTTTTCGGTCAAATAAATTTTCCGGGTAGACATTTTGTTGAATATTCTTCTGTTGAGGCAGAAATCCTTTTCCAAGAAGATTATATATATATATATATATATATATATATATATATATATATATATATATATATATATATATATATATATATATATGCACGCGTATGTTTGCATCTGTGTGTAGGGTGTCATCGGTTTACAAAAAAAACAAAAACAAAAAAAACAGAGAAATCTGTATTTCATTACTTTGAGTTTTCCGGCATTTAGTTATATTTCTATATTATTTTTCATTTTTATTTTCTACTTCATATAGAATTGATAAAATACATTCAAGTAACATAAACACGTATGCTTCGCGAATGGAGAAAATGTGTATAAAATTGGTCCACGAGAAAATAAGAGACATCGCCGTTTGCCATGAGCGATAATACATTGCATTTTGTAAACGAATAAATCACTCTTGGTTGGTGATGATGTTTAAATATAAATATTACGATTACGTTTACCTTGTAACATGTGCTGATAACATAATGGATGAAAATTTCAACTTAATAAAACTGTTTGGTTTCAATCTCAGCTTAAAGTATTTTTTATGTCAAGACACACTGAACAGCTGTGAAACAGGTTTTTTAATGTAATTAGCTCCAGACAAGGCGTGAAGCCACTTGATATAAGGAGCTGATAAGAATGAACGATGAATATCGAAGAGACCGGATATACTTTTTCACCATCCACGCGGCGCAGCCGAGATTGAACTCACTACACGAGTTTGTAGTGTAATTCAAATCTTGTCCGTAGCTGAATATTTGATGTTTCGCCAAGGTATTTTTTATCGTGACGCCATCACTAGATGGGTTGCCTACCACGGCTTAAGAGAGTCCTATCTACCCACCAGAGAAAGATAGACCGCGCCAATTTCTCAATCTTGTAGTTTACCTACATATAGCGCCTCACCTTGCCAAATGGTCACCCATCTGGTACTGGCCAGGCTCAACGTTGCTTAACTTCGGTGATCTGGCGAGAACCGGTGTGTCAACGTGATTGTGCCGTACGTTTGACAGTCATCTTGATAAAAAAATAAATAAGGTTAGAGGGAAATAGCCGTCTAAAAGAGAGTTCTACAAGTCTGTAGTTCTTGGAAAGAAGATATTAGAATAGGCAAATATATTAGAATGAGACAAAAACAGAATTGCTGGAGACCACTAGATCAACGAGTCAAACAAAATGGAGAAAAGAAAGCAAAGAATAGATCAAACAATTGTGAAAACATACCATAAAAATATTTATATAAAAAAATTAGACTAGCAACATCACGTCTGTGAGAGAGGGATTGCAGAGAACAACAGGTGGGGTCGATTAAATTATAGATACGTTTCTAAACTTTATTAAGAATCCTTAAATGTGACAGAGATTTACCTGCCCAAATATAACAACATATATGGTCTGATAGTAGATTTGTAGATTTCGAGAATAGAGTCAGCGTTTAGATCGATAGAAAGGAATATTTTACGAATGAGCAATGGATCAAATATATGTACTCCAAAAAAGATTTTATGGGAAAGAAAAAACAATAAATTTTAGTCCATTTCTCCTGAAGAACAGGGCTATCAACGAAAATTTCAGGAAGAAAAGGGGCACGCTTAAGATTGCAAGGCATTAGCTGAGTCTTAACAGGAGTTAACTAAATAAGATAAGAATTTTAATTGCAAATTTAAAAGGTTTGCCATTCTTGAGATTAAACTTACGATAAACCAAGGTTGCTAAAAAGATGAACTGCTTCTGTGTAATATTGAGTTGGAAAATTACTCACACCAGATAATATCTTATATCTTTACAAATCACAATTCATTCATGCATCTAACATTAGTCTCTCATTTTTAGACAGAATCCAAAAATGAGTCTCAAATAGAATAAGCACTATCAGCCAAGCTCTAACCTCTGTCTCATCGCTGCAGTATTGTACTGCTGTGCCTATTTTAAAAATACTTTAATAGAATGTGCTCTGATGAACTCATAACACTTGTTCTCCTCTTCAACATACATACTCCCGACTAATCCGATAATCAACAAAATCCCACCTCTTACTATTGAGCAACCAAGATACAGAACAACCTTCTTCTCTAATAGTTTCTTCCCCCGAACTGCTAGACGTTGAAATCCATTCGTTTTTTTTTTCTCCTTCCTTGATTGCACTAACATGCAGTAGTTTAAATGAAATGTGAACGGACATCTTGCTACTCAACTCTCCATAGTCCCCAAATGTCACGCTCTCAAATAGTAGCCGTTTGCGTTCAAACTTGCAATATGTTTTATTTAGAGCAAAAAAAAAAAAAAAGAAAAGCAAAAAATAAAACAAAAATAGGCATCGTAGACAGCTATTGCAACTAGTATTCAACTGAGTGTTTCAAATCTGTAGTTTCTTTTCGTTTGATCTGGCGAACAAATCAGCTGAGTGAGTCGTTCCTACTTTTTAACAGATTCTCTTCAGCGTTCTTTAATCATATCAACTAAAATAACGCAAGTAAAAAAATAAAATAAAAGCGCGTATCCAAGCGAACCGGCAATTTTAGGCTGATCAAATGACACCGAACAAGAATTGTGAGGAGGAGGACGGGGATGAGGGGATTCAGAACGAAAGTGGAAGTGAAGGTAGAAATAAGAAGATAAAAGAAAATAAAAAAGAAGAGAGCAAAAAGGAAAAAAAAAGAAAGAAAGCAAAGGAAGGCTAAATCAAAACGGATGGAGATTATATTTTTCAGATAACTCGTTCTTCTATAACGCCTCATCAATAATATCCTCAGCATCAGCATCAATTTACGATTTTTTTTTTGCTCTTTTTTTCTTTCTTCTCACCTCCCCTTCTTATTTACCTTCCCCCTTTTTTAAATTCTTCTTTTCTCTCATTAACGTTTATTTTATCCCCCCCTTTACAATTTCCTTTGCTTCTTCTTTTACTTCTTCTCCCCCTCCTCCTTCTTTGTCTTCCTCTTCTTCTTCTTATCATCATCATCATCATCGTCATCATCCAATCACTAGGAGTTCTCACACAGGCCATCACCAGCGATCACTCAGTGGCAAAAAAAAAAAAAAATGTCATGTTCCCTGAACCCTGAATGACAATAAATCTCTCAAGATTTCCAATGTTCTCCACCCATTCCCATAACCAATGCAGATGATTTCATGTTATCGCAACAGCTGCTTGTCTTTGATTTCTCGCTGGAAACGGCCGTTGGTACTCCCGAGTCTTGGGTAGTAAAACACAACTTCAAGGTTCCAGTGCTCTCCTCACTTTCCAGTGAAGGTGTGATTAGTCCTCTCCCTCTTCGGTCCTTCCAAACCCTTCATGACGCCTTCTTCTTCTGTGTGTAGACGCCATCATTTTTTAAGGGGGGGTATCTAATATTTTTCGGTTTCAGTGTTTTTTTTAATTTCCATGTGGTCGTCTATTGCAGTATTTAAGTTACTGGTTAGTGTTTACAGTTTATGTGAGTCGGTTTCCGCATTCTAGAATTTTTCTTAAAATTTCAACCGTTTTCATTATTGCGATCCATTGTATCTTCAGTTTGATTCCCATGTATCTCATTATTTTTTGAAGTTTGCCAGGATCATTCTTAGTGCTAAAATTATTATTATTATTATTATTATTATTATTATTATTATTATAATCATCATTATTATTATTATCATCATCATCATCATTATTATTATTATCATCATCATCATCATTATTATTATTATTATCATCATCATCATCATCATTATTATTATTATTATCATCATCATCTCTATATAATTAAGTTTTAGTTTCGGTTTCGATTATAGCCGATGGAACTCAAGTCATTTAATTTTTTTATAAATAATTTTACCAAGAATTCCTCATAATTTTGGTTTCGGTTTCGATTTTATCTCATTTTCTTTTCTTTCTTGTCCTCTTCTTCTTCTTCTTCTTCTTCTTCTTCTCCTTTCTCTTCTTCTCCTCCTCCTTCCTCTTCTTCTTCTTCTTCTTCTTCTTCGTCTTCTTCTTCCAAACAATCAATCAGCATCAATCAACGTGGCTGTCTTCTATAACGATCATGTCAACTCCTTTTTCCTTTCTTCCCACCTTCCTCTTCACTCTCTCAATCTCCGTCCCTGTCACGTAACCGCTATCAACCTACACCGCCCCCAATTTCACCAGCCTCCGCCGCCACTACAGCAACAACTCATCAGTCAACTCTTGTCACGAAATAACTTCGATCTCTCTTCTCCCCTCTCTTCTTCTAAACTGTCTGCCTATGTCTCCTCCTAGTTCCACTTACGACCCCCCTCCAATCGCTACTTCTTTCCTTCCTGTTGATCAAGTCAATCAATCAAACACATTTCTAAATGCTACATAAAAAGAATGAAGCCAAAATTAACGAGCACACATTTGCTTAAAATGCGACCATTCAATCAGCGCGATCAACTATTAAATTTCTACTCAAAGCTTAAGCATGACAGACCAACTTAAATAATACTTAAAATTTAAAGATGACTGATCAAGTATATGCTGTTTTTTTTCTCGCACCAAAATCGACATTCTAGTTTAGAAATGGCAGTTTCCTACTGACTGTAGTATGCTGTTGATCTTTTGCTGACCTAAGAGGCTCATTTTCCAAGCTTTGCTTTCTCCCTTCGGGGAGTTGTTAGTTTATTGCTAATCGCCTGAGGTGCCCCTACTGGGGAGTGTCGACGGAGTTGCCTATACGTTTTTTTCAGATAAAAGTGCTCTTCCTCTAGAGCGCCAGATTTTTCAAATCCAACTTCCGACCCTTGTGTTACATCATCCTGTCATGGGAGGGAAAGAAATAACTATGCACTATTGAAATCCGTTTCCAAACTTAAGCTTGACAGGCCAATAATATTTAAAATTAAAATTTGACTAGGGAAATAAAATGCTGTTTAAAACGTTCGCGTGACAAACAAATCAAACATTCTAATTCGAACTTAAGCTTAAAAAACTCAAATAATTTTCCAAATACACATCTAACAAAAAAATAAAGCGAAATGATATTTCGAACTGAAAAATGACAAATTAAGCACACCTTTTTCGAACTTGCGCGTGATAGATCCTTAAACGTAACATACGAGTGAAGATGCAATTTTTCTTCAAAGTAACCGAATGGTGATAATGGTCTGACAACAAAAATATCTTTAACTTAAGACGAAAATATGCATTCAAAACTCATGTGTGACCGAACAACAAAAACGGTATCTCAAACTTTATAATAACAACAAAACATTTGCTATTTTAAACTTACGCGCGACGAACGAACAAAAATGATACTTACCCGCGTTAGACCAAAACGTGCGATTTGCGATTTACTCGTGACAGACGAAAAAAATTGCCTGTTTAAACTTAACAGTGACAGATTAAAGCTATTTCAATGTTTTATGTCACAGAACAATAAATTTTAGGTGCTAATGTAGTGAGTAATCCGCGAAATTTTTTAAATCGTATTCCCACATTTAATTAAAGTTTTATATGTTTTTTATTCAATTGTAAGGTTAAAGTACAGAATAGGTACAAAACACCCTCCCCTCCCCATGTTAAGAATGTCTTTTTAAATAATAACGTTATTATTTCAGCACGGACCACTCTCTGCATGAGTACCAAATTTAATTTTTTAAATTTAACAGCGACAGACCAAATCAGGCTATTTCAACAAAAATGCTATTTTAAACTTAAGTTACAAACTAAAATATGCTATTTCCAACTTACACGTGACAGAACAACAAACACTATAATTCTAACATGAGAATGCTATTTTAAACGTATGTGTGACAGACTAACGAAAATACCTTTTCAAACTAAAGCGTATCAGATCAACTGACACATTTAACCGCGAATAACAATGGTTTAATTGCATCTAAATCAGATACGTCCATTTAGTTTGAGACTCAAATTCTGTTTCAATCTAAAGGATGATTTTAAGTTTTACACCAATACAGATTATTCGTTTTGGGAAACTAGATTTTCTCCACATTAAAGATCGCCCTGGGGATGGGGGTAAATAAATAAGGTCTTTCGGGGTGTGACAAACATCTTTACAATTCTCCCTGATCGTAGTTTCCCTCTCAGCGTATCTCGCATCACATTCGGATCATTATTTCTTGTTAGTTTTTTCTTTTTCCTTTTTTTTTTTCCTTTTCATTTCTCGATTTTATTTTCATTCACATAAGCTTCATAAGACTCCGGTGAATATAGCAGTGCTTTTTTATCTTCCGGCAAAATACAGTGTGACATCGCCTACCACACAATCGTTAATACATTTCACAATCCTTTTTGCAATCCAACCATAATTGGTGCAAATATAACTCAGTTTATGCCGAAATGTCCACCAAATTTCTGTCATGAATGACTTTTCATCTTTGTTCGTCATTAAATGATATGGGGACACTTTTGTAATCATCTCATCAACAGAAAGTCTGATCCTGGATGGACTTCACAATCTCTGTTTTACAATGCTTTAATGGAATGTGCTCTGATTAACTTATAGAACGTGTGCTCCCTCCACCTGCACATTTCTG
Source organism: Euprymna scolopes (assembly GCF_053919585.1). Classification (NCBI taxonomy): domain Eukaryota; kingdom Metazoa; phylum Mollusca; class Cephalopoda; order Sepiida; family Sepiolidae; genus Euprymna; species Euprymna scolopes. The sequence goes on along the minus strand of NC_136511.1, from coordinate 100,140,217 downwards.
AATAATCAGACAATCAGCAAAATCCCGCCCTATCACTTTTTATCTCCATAGATGCCGGACAGCATTCTACTCTAATAGTTTCTTTCTTTGAACTGCTACACTTTGAAATTCCCTTCCTGTAACCTGCTTCCCTGACTTATACATCAACATACAGAAGTCTAAATGTAATTTGAACAGATATCTCTCTGCTAAACTCCCCACAGTCTCCGGCTAGACACGATTCCAATTAGCAGCTCCTTACGTTCTAAGTGGCAGTATGTCTTGTTTAGAGTGAAAAAGAGTAAAAAATAATCATCGGACCACAGTCTTCCAGCTTTCTTCTGTGGAGTAATCTTAAAGACAGTGTCTATCAAAACAACCTCCAAACCATCACATCCAAGACCAGAGCAATGCCATGAAAGAAGCGTATCAGAGTTATTGATAATTTTGCACGTCAGATACATACATGTGATTAGCATTGATTGTTGATAGAACAAAGATCGATAACTGAAACTTGTTGATTAAATCATATACTGAAGTTTTTTTTTTAGTAGCAAATATGGATCGCAGAAAGGATAGTGAATTTTCGTAGCGATTGTATGGACGCCATTGTTAAGTGTCACTCTGTACATGTACGAACAGACATAACTAATAGATCTCTATATCTATTAGTAATCGAGATTTGATATCTATTAGTCTTAAGTCGAAACAATACGATTACTATCTTAACATGCTCAATTTAGTTTACTATTGCACACTAAATTACTATCATAACTACTATTACTAATATAATATATGTAAATACTTTAATAGGGAGGTGAAGTAGTACGTTCTGTTGTCATGGTCCCACCTTCCCAGAAATTACCTCCTGCTTTTTAGTGAGGTAATGTAGTATCTGTCTTGTCGTACGAATATTCTCCCAGGCATTTCCTCTTTCGTTTGGAGGGCATTAATTGTGTGTTACTCTATGTACATAAACCTCTGCATTAATTACGGGACGATTCCAATATTTTTCCAGATTATGATACAATTCCCGATTCTTTTTTATATTGTCGACTTCGATATAATTACCGATTCCGATTCTGTTAAATTTGGAGGGGGGTAAGATTACTGCAAATATGTGTATATATTTTAGAAAACGTAAAAATACACTTGAGGGAATGATTCTTGTTTTACATATAGTTTAAAATCAATAAATATTTACCATTTCAACATAATTGGGAGTCATTGAAAATTAAGTTTTAAACAAAAACAAACAAATAGGAACAATAAAAAGAAACCATTTTTAGTATCGGAAAATAGACATACATTTTTCGATTCGGATATCCCCGGAAGTTCCGATTCTTTTCGATTCCCGATTCCGATTAATCGTCCCAACACTACTAAGCATAAATGAAGAATACAGCTTCATAATATGTCAATGGATTCGCAGAATCATGGAAAATATAACGTTAGAATTCTTTTTAACACTTGCCTTTAACCCTCGAACAATTCAAGATGTAATCGCCCAAAATAACTTTCTTATCCTTTCTTTTCTTGCACTTCTGATGACATTCTTCTAGAATATACTATTGACCTTGTAGTTTCGACCATCTTGAGGGCCTTCAAAATATGTTCCCTTGGTTATTCACTTGAGTTTAAGAAAAAAGTCACAGAGAACAAAATCATGTGAATATGGCGGTTGTCCTGGTACGACTATGTTCTTATCCAACATTTGCTGGGTGCCTATAACGCTGTGAACAAGTGTATTGGCAAAATGTGAACATAATAACACATCAAAAAACTAACCAACGGGTTCATCAAGCTAGAATGATCTCCGAGGGTAATTTCTAAATAATTACACGTTCCTAGGTTTAATCGGATAAAGGTAGTCGGTAGGTGCATGCACGTATTTGATAGATTATTCTGCTAAAACACAGAAAACAAAATATCTAACTTAGATGTTCGCAGATTTAGCACAGCAGATATATTAGAGAACCTACATCGTTGATGATTAAGTAAGCTAGTGTGGAATTTTACAAGTGCGATGCTGAATATGCATGATAATTTAGTTCTGTAATACAGAACCATTCTAAGGGTTAAATGAAAGATGGGCGACATAAAGATTGGGCAGGGGGGCAGAGGCCGAAAGCCGTAGGCAATAAGATTACAACGAATGATGTCACATTTTTGAACGGAAAGAGCACTATGGTTTTCAAATCAGTTTCTCCAGGAAGCCGTGCGAATGAGATACCACCAATAATGCAGAAAACCTACAATTTAATGTGAATGTTACTTCGATGTCTGTCTGTGTGTGTTATTGATTTCGTTAAGTTAGAAACTTAAGTTTAAGAAGTAAATAACTAGCTACGATAACATTAGCCTTTCTCTTTTCAATCTATTCTCTTGAAATAAAACCATGAAAACGAATGTCTCTTTGTGTGCTTTTCTTCATGAAAAAAGAGTTTTATTCATCTTACTTAAACAAACGACACGATAGACTGCGACTCTTGAAACACAGAAATGGTGACGATTAATGAGAAGTAGCGACGTAAGACAAACACATATAAACACCCTCATGTATGTATAAAGAACATTTTTTTGTGTGACAATGAAAAATGATTGAAAAGACCCCGTATAAAGACTTTATATGTTATTGAAACCTAAGAAATGTGACAAATTGTAACCATCTGAGCTGGATTTCAACATCAGACTTGTTAGGAATAATCCCAGTTAAATTATCTCCCTTTAAAACTTAAATTTGGGTACATAAAAATATGGATAAATAATACTGTGTAACCCGGATATGAGAGACTTCATATCCGGGTCCTATAACTATCTTATATGCGGGTTATACTATATCCGGGTTACTCTGTAGATTAACACTGGTTCTAACTTGGGACCCAAGAAAATCTCTCTTACATCCGTTTTTCTTATATTCGGGTCTCTTATATCGGACTACAATTCATACACGATGTTGCCTAAACTCAGAAAAAATAATAATAGATAAAGCTGTAAGCTTTCTCAACTACTGATTGTCATGACAAACAACATCCTGCCTGAAAGCTCATCCTACAAACACTTCGGCTTAACATCTACAGGCAACATGAACTGAAACAAATACATTGAGGACATTGCAAAGACTGCTGCAAAGAAGGTGGGTTCTCTCTACTATGCTAGAAAATTACTCACATCTGACACCGTTTGCCCATGCATAGATTATTTTTGCAACATAGTGACGTCAGACAAGTACGTATAAACATTCGCATGTGAGTATAAAGAACAGTTTTATTTTGTGACGATGAAAATCATATACATGAGTGTGTATATATTATTTACATTTTAGTGGGGAACACATGACGATTAAGCACAAAAACTTGGTAGACAACCGGCCATACGGACAGTTATTGACTTTTATTAGTATACATTTTTATAGTTGTGCATGCGAAATAATGACACTTCCAGCAAAGCGTGACTGCTATTTTTGCTGTGCGAAAATTCAATCATTTGCAATTTTTAATTTTTGAGTCTGGCTAGCAAAAGGCATTTCTGATATTGATAGTCATATCTTTGTATTCACCCGATCTGAACCGACATACGAAAGCTGTTTTGTGTTGACGCACACGGCGTAGAAGAAATCTAGAACGAATAGAGTAATGGCGTGCGTAATTGGATTAGAACGTGCGTCAGGGTCTGCAACATTTCAATGGACAAGAATAGCGTCTTCTTCGAGGCGTTCAAGCTTCTCAATAGCAGGTTATGTCTGTCTGTCCATCGGTCTGTCACGCTTCAGTTTTAATAAGATTGCCATCGTAAAGTGTTCAGATTAAATGGGCACATCATATTTAATGTGCGTTCAAGAGATTTTTTTATGTCGGTCAGTCTGCCATTTGATGTTTGAAATAGATTTTTCTGTCACTAACAAAACATTAATTGGACGCTGCCTACTGTAGATACGTCAGTTGTAACTTTTCTTTGGTCTGTCAGAGTTAATATTTCTTTAGTCTGTCAGGGTTAACTTTTTGGTTTGTTAGATTAACTTTACCTTTGTCTGTCAGAGTGAACTTTTCTTTGGTATGCTAGAGTTCACTGTTCTTTTTTCTGTAAAGGTTGACTTTTTCTTGGTATGTCAGGGTTAAATTTGCAATATCACTTTTTGATGTGTCGACAAATTTCGATAAGTGTTCTTCCGTCTGTGCGCCTCTCTGTCAGTCTTGTATGCGTAGATTGAATGGACGCATTTGAGACTATCTGTTCCTTGTTTACGGTTAGTAACAATGTGAGCATTCGCTCTCAGATTAGGTTATCAGTGATAGATTTGAACAAAGCGGGGACGATAAATGAATAAGAAACGATTAGTGTAATAAACGCATTGTATGAGTTACGAGGTCGACTGTAATCATTGGAAGACAAAAGAGTTTGGACAGAGATGCGCGCGCAAATGGACGGCCATCTTGAAAATATTTCGCTTCTGTGTCTTTACATTATGACACTTGTGGAATTAAGCCCATTCTTCGACAGCGAAAAGCAATAAACCATCTCATAAAAGACCAAGATTACAACATAGGAATCTAAGTTACGGATAGTCTACTTTTAGTTTTTTTTTTTCATTTCACGGCATATCAACCTCTTTTGGGTGCTTGTTTACTTGATTACCAACGAAGGAAAAGGTAGACACAATCTTTTTTTTATATGGGGTATATCCTGCTCCTCAAAAAGAACGCATGGAAATCATATCGTTTATATCGTGAAACGCATTTTATTTCTTTTACTTACTTTCTCCCCCAACAAGGCACATCACCACTTAGACGTAAGGGGCTACTATTTGGGACCATGCTTAGGAAATATTAACAAGATGGGGGTTTACATTACATTTAAACTTCTGTATATCAGTACAGTCAGGGAAACAGGCAATAGGGATGGAATTTCAAGTCTAGCAGTTCGAGGGAAGAAACTATTAAAGCTTTCTGACATTTGACAACTTCAACAGTGAAAGGGTGTGATTTTGTTGCTAAACAGGTTTGTCGGGGATATCTACGTCGAGGAAGGCACAAGTTTAACCTGTTCATCAGAGCACGTTCCATTAAAATACTTGTAAAACAGGCACAGAGATGCAGCATTGTGGCGATGTTGAAAAGTGGGACTTATTAGATTGAAGACTCTTTTTGTACCTTATCCAAGAGGGAGAGGATAGTAGTAGTAGTAGTAGTAGTAGTAGTAGTAGTAGCACCACCACCACCACCACCAGTCCAGACGTGGCAACAATACTTCATGTATGAGCGAATGGTGGCCTTGAAGAGGTACAGAATACTCTCAGGTGTGACTAGTCTTCTAACACGATAGTAGGAACCCATCTTCCCTGAAGCAGCCTTGGCAATGTCCCTAAAGTATTTGTTCCAGTTCATATTGCCCGTGAATGTTAAGCCGAGGAATTTGAAGGAAGTATTCTCAGGTAGGGTGTTATTTGTCATGGATATCGGTGGTTGGAGAGGTATCTTTTAATTGTTAAAGGAGAGCAGCTTAGTCTTATTAGCATTAAATGTTACCATCCATTTGTAGCCCTATTCCGCTACAGTCTGGATGATATTTCCTAACGATTCTGTCATTGTCTTAGATTGGTGTACGTCAGTTCTTCCGTTATACATGTTACAGAGCGTTGTATCATCAGCAAATATATCCATCTCTGACACAATATTATCAGGAAGGTCATTATCAATTATCAGGAATAATAGTGATCCAAGGATCGACTCCTGAAACACCCTCGCGTTAATGTTATGCTATTTGGATATACATCCATCAATGACAACCAGGATTAACTTATAAGGATGTAATTATATTTAGTACACGTCCAGTTATACCGAACGACTTAATTTCATGAGCATCTCTTTGCGCCAGACTATTTCAAAGACCTTGGATATGTCAAGAGCAACGGCTCTGGTTTCGCTCGCTTTATCCAGTGCATGATATATGCGTTCAGAGATGATTTAAAATATCTGCAGTAGAACGACATTGCCTGAATTCATACTGTTTGTCAGAGAAAAGATAAACTTTTGCGAGGTGGTGAATAGTGCTTGATTAATTAAGGTCTCAAAGATTTTAGCGAAGAGGAGGAGGAGACTGATAAGGCGATAATTGAGAGAGTCAGTCTTTTCACCAGAATTCGTATACACTGGCACCACAGAGGCCATCTTCCACCTGTTAGGGAAGCAAAATTCAACAAGGTATTTATTGTAGAGCTTGGAAAGTATGGGGCTAGCTCAACTGAGAATTTCTTAATTTGTATAGCAGGGATGAGATCAGGCATACACGCCTTTGAGGTGTCTAAGTTTTTTTTTATATTGCGGACATGAGACGGAGTGATTTTCACATCAGCAACAACATAAGCAAATTTGGGAGGGAGTTTTTTGTTGGCTCTAAATTGGAGTTGGAGGCGAATTGCCGGGCAAGCAGTTCCGCTTTCTCGATTACCGTGCATGGGACCTTCTGGTTTTGGGATAGTGGGAGAATTACTGATAGCCCTTTATTCACTACATTATTAAATACTTTCCAGAAATCACGAGTTCCTAACTGTTTCGATTCTATGCGTTCCCTGATTATTTTAGCATGCCTTTTTTTTTGGCTGTGGTTATTTCTCTCTTACAATGATTTCTAGCATCTATGAATTTCTGCCTATTTGTATTTGACTTATGACGTACGAACCGGTGGAATGCATGCTGTTATTATCATTTATGACTAAATCGATTTCTAACATTTCTTTCTCATGTCAAATCATCGAAGTTAAGCAACGTTTAACCCGGCCAGTACTTAGATGGGTATCCATTAAGGAACGCTAAGCGCTGTATGCAAACATTCCGATCATATGTATGAATGGTTATCGATCTTGCTGGGAAGTATAATAGGCAACAGATTAGTTTTTTTCTTGTCAAAGAGAAGGTTCAAGACGTTGTGCTTAAGCCTTAAAGAACCAGTCATATGAGCTTTTCATAATGACTACATAATCCACTAAATAATTATCAGCTGGACAATATATTAATTATATATATTATTAGACTTACTTGTCACCGTGCACACTTGCGGGGATAATCGCCGAACCTCTGAGAATATCAGGTTGAGAAGAGATTTTGTTTTCATTTTTATTTTGCTTTACTACGAGTGTCCAACATGTTGTAGCATCAGTCGCAAATTAGACAAAGAATAGGAAATACCTTCACTCGCATTTTTGTTGTACAACCACATTTATTTCCTCATTCTCCCGTTACTGCTGTTACGTCTCTCACGTGATCGTCTTCTCGAACGTTATCTAAGATTCTAACAAATCCTCGAACGTCATTCACGTCTCTTACTTATAATTTTTATAGTTATGATAGCCCGTATAACGTAAAATTGTTGTATTTATAATAGCTCATATAATTTATAATTTTATAATGATGAAAGCCCGTATAACTTAGAATTGTTATAGTTATAGCCCATATGAACTATACGTTTTATAGTGACAATAGCCCGTATAACCTATAAATTTTATAGCTATGATAGCCCATATAAGCTAGAATTCTTATAGCTATGATAGGCCGTATAATCTGTAATTTTGTATAACCGTTATAATCCATGTAACCTAAATCGTTCAATAACTCGTATAACCTATATTTTTATAGTTATGATAGTCCGTATAACCTTTCATTTACAAAATTATGATATGCCATACAAGCTATAATTGTTATAGTCATATTAATGAGTATAACCTATATTTTATATAGTTACGATAGCCTGTATCACTTGTAATTTTTATAGTTAGGATAGCCTGTAAAATCCATAATTATTACAGTTATAACAACCCGTATACCTTATAATTTTTATTGTTATGATAGCTCGTATAAAACCTATAAGTTTTATAGTTATGATAGGCCGTATAGTCTATATTTTAAATAATTATGATAGCCTGTATCACCTATAATTTTTAAAGTTATGATCACCCGTATACTCCATAACTTTCATAGCTGTAATAGTCCGTATAACCTATAACTTTTATAGTTATGACAACTCATATAACCCATAGTTTCTACAGTTATGATAGGTCGTATAACCTTTATTTTTAATAGTTATGATATTCAGTATAGTTTTACGATAGTCCGTTAAACATAGTTATAATCCTTAGAACTTATGAATAAAAATTATAGCTATGATAACTGGGACTACTGTTTACATTTTGAGTGTTATTTTCACAACGTTTTAACCGATATAACCTCCGATATTTATAAGGTGTATATTGTCGAACTCGGGAATGTTTCTAGCAAACCTGGAGATTTGCGCAGAATTTCGAACGGGACCTTTTCTTTAATCCAGGGAAGTAACATGCTCTCGTTTCGTCATCCCTGATTGGGTCAAAGTCATAACTAATTCGCAAACACTCGTAACGTAGTGGATAATGTACTTAATAAAAGTCATTTCTAAGCTACACTCTTCTGGAGGTTGAATGTCAATTCTCGGTGTGGGCGACACTCAAAAATACAATTACAAATTACTCATGACTTCTACCCAGTCAGGGATGACGGAACGAGTGCATGCTATCACCATAAATTAAAGGGTTCCGTTCGAAATGCTGTCCAGATTACCGAGTTCGATGGAAAGGTTCTCGAATTCGACAAGATACACATGAAGAAGGTCAGAGGTTACATCAACCGAAACCTTATGAAAGCAACAGTCAAGATGAGAACAGTAGTTCGAATAATCCAAATAGTGGGAATTCTTCATCTAAAAAAATTAGAAACATTAAATCTTGTTGTTAATGATATCTCAAGACAATAATACTACGGATTATTTCGAACATGACGCTTCCTTTCCCGTTCGATCAATCAGAGCCTTTGTTATATATCAAACATAGGCTCAGTCCGATAAACAATGCCCAACAACAACCAGTCGGCCAAAGGGCACCACAGGGATATAATGACGAATGAGATAAAAGCGTTTATCCCCCTACCCTAACCACACTACTTCCGAGTGCTTTCCACGTTCAACCGCCTTCCATCTTGACGTAAGCCCAACCCTGTCGACCTCTACTATTTATTTCTCTCCATTAAATATTGACATATCCTATGAAATCAATCTCTGCACTAAACCACAACAATAACTGCTCGAAGGGGGGGTATTTGTCAGTCCCGTCCTTCTCAATGCAGCCATTTAACCTCTTTAATCATACAGAGTAACCTAACCTTCTCTCCCCGCACTGACCAATCGCGTTTCGCCAGTTGAAATAGAGTATGCTGCAGATGGGGTTGTGCAGAGGTCAGAGATCCTAGCACTTAATTCAAATTTTAATAACTATAGATAACCATACGTTATATCGTTCCGGCCAAATGTGAGAGGAAACATTGATAGTAATTTCATCACATCCTGGGACAGAGCAGAACTTGAGTCATTATGTGTATCACTGTTTTGCGGACACTTTGCGTAGTTACTACCATTGTTAAATGAAATGATTCTTTATGTGTAGGACTGAGGATAAATATTATTCAGAAAAGCTAAACGAGGTACGAACCGGTTAACTTGATTAACCAATGATTTTTAAGGAGTTTAATTGTTAACAAAAGTCGGATTTGCACAGATAATTCAAAGCTTTCATGTTATAAATAATATATTATTTGAATAAAATAAAATACGCATGAAGTGCGTTTGAAAGCCATATCACAACGTAATATTAGGAAAATAAACAAATATTTTACTTGTTTGAAATTTATAACAAATATATATTTCGTAGCTATACTCCATCCTCAGTATGTTGTTTTCTTTCTTTTTCCCCCTTTCTTCTTCCTTGCCATGTTGTAAAGTTGGAGAAAGAAAAGTCCGTTTGTAATTCTATATGGAATTCACACCCTTGAATATATAATTTGTTATATTAAAAAAAATAAAAGAATACTTGTTAATGGGCAGCAGATTAGTTAAACAGGATCTTCTGATGTAGAATCCATGTGGTGATAAGCGATGTTAGGTGAACCATAATCGCTTGTTTATGAATGGTCTGCATGACAATGGCGATAATGGAAGAGACATTGACAGAGAAACTTTATAATAGCAATAAAAAAATAAATAAAATAAATAATAATAATAATAATAATAATAATAATAATAATAATAATAATAATAATAATAATAATAAAGATCAAGAAGAGAAAGCACTAATCAGACCTCCATTGGATGAATGCGAAAAGGACTGGGAGCTTGAGGAGGCTTATTTCAATGAAAAAACTAATGGTCGCTACCAACGAGAAATTAATGGTCATATCCACAATGCCTCCGATCCATCGAAAATAGTGCCTTTGAACCTATTTGAATAAATTAGACGTATGGATTGTTTTTTTTTTTCACTCATCCACACCGATCAAAAATAGTTCGTCTAAACTAAATAAAGAAGCATGAATATAAAATGAAAAGTTAAAACTCAAATTTATTAGTAAAAATATTTTAATATTTTTATCCATTTCTTTTTACTCCTTTTCATCTTGCCACTTGGACGTAAGAGGCTACGATTTGGGGGTATGTCTAACAAAGGGTTATGAGGATTTGAGCAGCGAAATATCGGCTCACATTTCATTTAAACTTCTGCACGTTAGTCAGGAAACAGGAAACAGGGAGGAAATTCCAAAGTCTAGCAGTCTAAAGGAAGACACTATTAGAGTAGGAGGTTTTCTAGCATCTAGGGACATCAACAGTAAGGGGTGGGATTTTTCTGCTTGTCCGGTTAGTCGGCAGTATGTACGTTGAGGAGGTACAAGTGCTAGGAATTTATCTGACCACATTCCATTAAAGTATTTGTAAAACAAGCACAGGAATGCAACATTGCAGTGATGGGACAGAGGTTGAGGTTTAGCCGATAGTGTGGGACCTATTAGATTTTAGCCTTTTTTTTAGACTATGTCTGTGTGAAAGACTGGTGTTAGATGCATTAGCTCAGGTCTTGCAACAATACCTGATGCATGGGCGAATAGTGGCTTTATAGAGGTATTACTATTTTCATAGCCTATTTCATAGTCAGCGAATATATCCATTAAACCAATAATGAACCCTTTACCTGCGTATAGCTCAGCTAAATATATATAATGGAATGAACCTCATAACGCGGACTTGGGAAACGTTCCATCTGTGACTCTATTCAATTGTGCGTTCGAATAATTCTATTTCGATTAATGCCGACTTAAATCCTAACTAAATTAGGCAGGTACACCTGACGCTGGCACGTCTGTTCCCAACGCACAAGTTTCCTGAGGTTTCTTCAAAAGTGTAAAAGGTAGTTTTGCAGCAGAAAAATTAATTCAAAATACATATACGACATTTATATAAAGTAAGGTATATGTATCTCTATTATATTTCTCGTAGTTCGTTCCACTGTTTCTCGAAAACTACTGTGCCGATCTGACTGAAATTTTGTATGGTCCTTTGTTATTATAAAGTACAGCAAACTAAATATTATAGTATCTATTCAATGTACGGTTAGGAATTAATAAGAATTAAAAGGGATTAGTCATCACAATAATACATTTACTCTCACTTTTTTTCGGAAATTACTGGGTCGATCTGGTTTAAATGTTGTATGGGCATTCCTTATCAAAAGGTGCAGCGAGATAACTATTATGGTATCCGCTCGATTCACAGTAAGGAATTAATAAGGATGAATAATCACCATGCGACATTTACTCTCACTTCTCTCGGAAACTACTGAGTCAATCTGGTTGAAATTTGGCATGGCCTTTGTTATGATGAGGTGCAGCGAACTAAGTATTATTGGTATCTATCCATTTGATGAAGAGTTAGGTATTAATAGGGATTAGTATTTGATGTAAAAATGGGCACACATTTAACCGTATCCAACCATTAATTTGACATAAAGTACTCATTCTAAGTTAACGAGCAATAATCAATGAATCTACCTCCTCATTGTGCTAAAATCAACAACATCGGCGTTGTAAACGTTCAACAGGTACAGGTGAATGTTGATTGGTTCAATTTTTCTGCATGGAGGAATTCAATGATTCACCTCTGCTCCTGACACACGTCCATGACAGTGATTGCTTTTTTAGAATCTCACACCGTCAATATCTGAAACAGATAGATGATACTTTTAGGTCATGAAAACAATGCAATTGCAATCCCATCTGCTTTATGCGGTCAGAATAAAAATAGAGGACCTTACTTTTGGAACGTCTCGTAAATATTATATTTTACATATTATACGTTATATAGAAATTATAGCTTATTAGTTAAATGTGTGTGTATATATATGTGTGTGTATATATATATATATGTGTGTGTGTGTGTGTATATATGTATATATATGTGTATGTATATGTGTATATATATATGTATATATGTGTATATATATGTATACATATATATGTATACATATATATATGTATGTACAGTATATATGTATATATATGTATATATATATGTATATATATATGTATATATATGTATATATATATGTATATATATATGTATATATATATATGTATATATATGTATATATATATGTATATATATGTATATATATATGTATATATATATGTATATATATATGTATATATATGTATATATATATGTATATGTATATATATATATGTATATATATATGTATATATATATATATGTATATATATATGTATATATATATGTATATATATATATGTATATATATATATATATGTATATATATATATATGTATATATATATATGTATATATATATATGTATATATATATATATATATATATATATATATATATATATATTAACGAAACTTAATAGACGAAAAGATCCGCCGTCTAAGTAAGCCTTCAAATATCAACTTATATTGTTAAATACAGTAAATGCTGGAATTAGTGGTTAGAAAAGAAATTGGTTTTGAAGCAAGATTTGAGGCATTTAATAAATGATTCAATCATCTGTTTAACAATGCAATGCGTTCGAACCGCACGAGGAGCACGCCACCCACTTTAAAAATTTACATAGACGATTCGTGTGATGAAAAAAATAGTCACAACTACTTCATAACAAATCAGATGTGCCCATCCCCTAACTATAACGAAGCAACTTAAAATCTACCTTCTATAACCTTACCGTTGGTGTCAGTAGTGGCAACGACCAATCGACAAGCACAACCCATATTTCCCACCATATTTAAAAACTTTTACCCACGAAAATATTCAATTCTGATATTTATTTATTATTTATTTATTTATTTTACTAATGTTCATCCCTAACAAGGCATATCGCCACTTAGACGTAAGGTTCTACTATTTGCGACCATGCCTAGGAAAAATTAACAAGATGTTGGCTTACGTTACCGTTAAACCTGTATATCAGTGCACGTTGGAAATCAGGCAGCAGGAAGGGAATTCCAAAGTTTAGCTGTTCGAGGGAAGAAACTATTAGAGTAGAAAGATTTTGGACATTTAGTGCCCTCAACAGTGAAGGGGTGGACTTTTATTGCTAAACAGGTTTGTCGAGGATATATAAGTCGAGCGGGCCCAAGTGCAACAAGTTAATCAGAGCACATTCCATTAACATATTTGTAAAATAGGCACAGAGATTCAACATTGCAGCGATAGGACAGAGGCTCTAGCATAGTTGACAAAATGGTACCTTTTAGATTGAAGACTTTTTTGGAGCCTATCCAAGAGGGAGAGGCTAGTGGTAGATTCACCGGCTCAGATGTGGCAACAATACTCCGTATATCGGCGAATGGTGGCCTTATAAAGATACAGGATACTCTCAGATGTGAGTAGTCTTCTAGCTCGATAGAGGGCACCAACCTTCGTTATAAATTCGAACTGAAACAACCTCGATATTCTTTTGTTTTTGTTCCGTGTGATTTGTTTCTCTTACCCACGTTAAAATTAATCATCAGTCATTAAGCTAACCCTTGTGAGTTAAGGAGACCATACATAAACGTGAGGTAGCCGAGGATGTGAAAGTTCGTTAGACTTCATGGGAATTTTTCGAAAAGGAAAGCTTTGTAGTTGTTTTTTTTTCAAATTTTTACTTAAATTATTTGTGATACCAATCTTGTTATTTTTCAAACACACACACACACACACACACACACACACACACACACACACACACACACATATATATATATATATATACCCAACTTTTCATGGGAATATCAAATTCACAAGCGATCCCCTGTCGCTTGTATATCCCCGTCTGAGGAGACGATGACAGGAGTGTTTTCCAGTTCTTGTCAACATACTCTTACATACATCGCCTGGTATTCTCAAATGGTTAACCATCTGGTACTGACATCTAATCAACGTTGCCAACTTTCGATGATTTAACGAGGAAGCATATGTCAACACAATTATGCCGTATATATCTCATATAAATGCGTGTAGATGTAGATATAACAATTTTGTAAATGTGAGGGAGATACAGTCCTGGTCAAAATCATAAGACCACTTATAAGTAAGCGCTTATGCATATTATCGAATTTCTAATCAAACAAATGGTTGAAACCATTGCCAAAAGGGAAAATATAATGAAAAAAAAAATGAAATTTGCTTCATTCGAAACCTTAACCCTGATCTAATAATTATTAAAAAAAAAAAATTTTCACCTGGTCAAAGTGATAAGACCACTGATAATTTATCTAACAAAAGGCAATTATAAATTACTAAAATGGGTCTCAGTATTTAGTATAGCCTCCATTATTACGAATTACTTCAAAAATTCTCTTCGGCATGCTTGCGACTAAGTTTTTTATCAGTTGCGAAGGAATTTTACCCCTGTAACTGAAAACTGAATCAGAAAGTTCCTTTATCGAATCATACTGGATTCCATCCTTGAACACTTCTTTTGCCATCCGTGATTGCAAAAGAAGTGTTCAAAGATTTCCAATGGGATTGAGGTCCGGAGAACATGCTGGATGATCTAACAATTCTATATTATTTCAAGAAAAGTATTCTCATGCTTGTCGAGAAGTGTGTATCGCAGCGTTGTCTTGCTGGAAAGTCCAATTTCTTCCACACAGACGTGGACCTTCAGTCCTGATAGAAGCATTTTCAAGCATTGAAATGTACTTCAATGATGTTTGCCGGCCTTTCACTACTTGCAACTGACGAGAAAGCATCCCAGATCATTAAAGACTCTCCTCCACTATGCCGAGTTGAAAAAGTCTCTTTGGGCAAATTTTTATCATGCCAATAGTGTTGAAATCCATCTGGACCATCTAGATTAAACTTTTTCTCATCGGAGAAAATTACATTTTCCCCACTTCTCTTCATCGCAAGTCTGGTATTTGGCGGCATATTTAAGTCGGTTAGTTTTGTGCTGTTCAAGAAGACGTGGTTTCTGCAGTCTCTTTAAATGATTGAAACCCTTCATTTTCAGATGCCTTCTGATGGTTTTGGGACTACATTCTGCTGTTGTTTGACTTTTCAATCGACTTGAGCTCATACTGGAGTTTTTTTTTAACTTCTGATACGGCGATCCAGTGATGGAGTTATTTTTTTGGTCGACCGGGACTCTTTTTGTGCCCATATTGATCTGGATTTCTTAAAAAATTTGTGATGACCGTTTTGCTACGATTCACTTCGTTTGCAATGGATCTATGGGGAGAGCCCACCCTTATTAAGCTCAAAGATCCTTCCTCTCTCAAACTCTGATAATGGTTTCCCTTTTGCCATTGATAATTTTATAAGATGGTTTTTATCCACTAACAAGTTGCTTTTAGTAACATAGAAATCTTTCCGTATTCATTTTTTAAAAACAAGCCGATTTTATTAAAGTGGTCTTATCATTTTGACCAGGTGAAAATGCTTGTTTTTAAAAAAAATAATTATTAGATCAGGGTTATGGTTTCGAATGAAGCAGATTTCATTTTTTTCCATCATATTTTCCCTTTTGGCAATGGTTTCAACCATTTGTTTGCTTAAAAATTCGATATTATGCGTAAATGTTTACTTTCTTAAGTGGTCTTATGATTTAAACCAGGACTGTATATATTTCCACATCTGGGTATAAAATAGAGCGTCCACGTGTGGCTAAAATCTATTTTATTTTTATGCATAAATAAAAAAGCAAGTGCGCAGTTCACCGGCATATAACAAAAGGATTAATGTCTAATAAGTGATTATGATCACAATTGGAACTGTTTACCCAATCGAATGTAACAATCTAAAACTTTCGCTCTCTTATAACCTTAACGTCGATTGTTACATATTAGAAATCTTACAAGAGTAGAGATTAAGTTAGTATGAATTTTCATAAGGGTCCCACTGAGTGCAAGATAACCAATATCTGTAAAACAGAAACGTTCCCATGGTTGAATAAAAGATGTTTGACGTAAGGTTGAGGCATGGGGCAACAGGTCAAACGGTAGACAAAAACAGGAGTTGAACTAGGACGAATAACGTCACATTTTCGAGCTGAGAGAAACAATGAGTTCTAAATCATTCGTTCAATGATACGCCTCCAATAATCTATAATATAACTCTCACCTGTCTGCTTAATGTATGTATGTATGTATGTATGTATGTGTGTTTGTATGTCTCGCAAAAACTATTGACAGAGGCAATAGATTTTCACGAGATTGGTATCATTTTGAAGCTCGACCCTTCGGAGGACAAATATCTGAAATTTGGCTAAAAACATTAATTCCTTCACCCTCAAATGGGCAAGGAGGGGTCGCTATTTTCGAAAGTCATCCCCTCTTATCGATTGTCTAGCCTTAATTTAAACCTACGTCACTTTGCGTTTGGCGATGGGCGAAACAGTAAACATCTCACTTTTTCACGTTCTTTTCCTCCTTTGCTGTACGGGTTCGGGCCTACCTATCTACTACCACGTTTTCTTTTGCTCAACACACACCTCCAAACTCCCGGGCAACGTTGGGCATCCAGGCTAGTATAAAATAAAGCGGAATTCTACCTCGACATTTTTGTCCGCTTCATTCATTTCAGTAAGTTGGAAAAGTAAAACTTAAAAAGTAAATAATTAGCTAAGATAAAAGCAGCCTCTCTTTACTGAGTCCATTCTCTGCAAATAAAGTCTTGGAGAAAACTCAGCGGACGTGTCCTCTTGTCCCATTATTTCACAAAAAAACATTTCATAACAACCACTAGATAAAACGGCGATGAAAAAGATTGTTATTCGTCTTAGTTCAATAGACGTAAGGATCAATGGCCACTCATTACACGTGACGAAGAGAAACGGGCGACGGAGAGAAGGGGGAAAGCGCATATAATAAAAGCAACGAACACGGCTCACATTTTCCATTATATTTCCCAAGTTTTTGCTCGACAATATTCAATCTTGGTATCTAGTTCGTTAGAAATCCGTTCATATCTCTACTTTTTGAAAGAGATATTTACTAAGAAAATGGACTATTGAGCAGTCAACAAAAAACAAGAGGTAAAGAAAACAAAAGCACCACAAATAACGATAACCAAAGGAAAAGAAAATGCATTTTTCTGTCGATCTGAATAGAAGTTCAGTTTTGTAACTTTTATATGTCTTCTTTTTCAGATTTTCTGTCGTTGTCTCAAAGATTTGTAAAAATTTAAAATGGCCGACTGATGTGAAGATTTGACGTATTATGATTAACAAAAATTATACTGTCAAGTATTTATATATTTTTAAATCTTTCTGTCAAATATTTATATATATATATATAAATATTTATGTGAAATATTTATATATTTATAAATATTCATGTCAAATATTTATATACTTATAAATATGTCAAATATTTATATATTTTTAATTACTTATGTCAAATATTTATATATTTTTAAATATTTATGTCAAATATTTATATATTTTGAATATTTATGTTAAATACTTTTATATTTTTTAATATTTATGTCAAATATATATATATATATATTTATAACTATTTATGTCAAATATATATATTTATAAATATTTATGTCAAATATATATATATTTATAAATATTTATGTCAAATATATATATATATATATTTATAAATATTTATGTCAAATATATATATATTTATAAATATTTATGTCAAATATATATATATTTATAAATATTTATGTCAAATATATATATATTTATTTATTAATATTTATGTCAAATATATATATTTATTTATTAATATTTATGTCAAATTTTTATATATTTATAAATATGTGGAGATACGACGTAATATCATTAACAAAAATTATACAACTAATAATATAAAATATTTATGCCAAATATTTATATATTTATTAATATTTATGTCAAATATTTATATATTTATTAATATTTATTTCACATATTTATATATTTTAACTGAGTAGATCTGAAGTTATTATTTATTCAGAGACAAATAAAATAAAAGTCGCTCTTATTTTCATTAAATAAAACAAAAGTACCCTATAGGTTGGTTTTCTAATGTTTTTATTTCAACTTTAGGAAATAATGCTTTCAAGGATGTGCTTGCTCCTATTCAAAATCATATCCAAATACTTTGCACTATACTGAACCATTCGATCCTATATGATAGACATGTTATTCTTTATAGCTTTTTAGTCTGCCATAGAAAATCTGAAAAAAATTTCTTGAAAAATTTCCAAACTGACGCGCTACGCAAATCTATAGAAGATTCAATTGTCTTGCGTTAGGTAAAAGTTATTTGTTGTAAATGTTTTTTTTTCGCCATTTTTTTTTGTGTTGACTATACTGCAGATTCGCTTAAAATGTATATATTTATGCTTCTACATATATTCCTGATGAGAAATAAGCTATTCACTGAGAAATATGTATCCGTTGAAAATAATATCTTATCAAATTAAAGAATGAGAACGTTTATCCAAACAAAATAATTCATTTTTATTAACAACTCTGTTAAGACAACAAGAGACAAATCATTTATGTAGGATGGAAGTCCAAATGATCTAAACATATTTTAGTGAAAGAGAGTTGTTTATCTGTAAAAAGAAAGTAAGTATAGATGTTTATTTCCGCTGAAATCGTGTGTGTTTATGTGCGCGTAAGTATGATAAGCATGCAGTCCAATGTGTATATTTAGCGTGCTACTGAGGGGATGCGTATATAGACTTTTGTGTATGCGTTTGCTTAGCAGAATCCATATGCTCTCCGTTCAGTAGTTAATGATTGACTCTCATCTGTACTTTTTTTTACATGGAGGTCACCACTTATCAAGGCCCAGAAGCCACTCGGAGATAAGTGTCATTGAATGTACAGTAATCAATGGGATAGTGTTGTAGTATTCGTTTGTATTGGAGATTTAATAAAGTGTCATTACTTAAGGGGGCGGTTCATCAAGAATTTTTTATGCTTGACTTGAAGACTTGAAGGCATCCAAGTTGAAGTCAGGTGGGAAACAGGCAAGCGGTAGAGAGTTCCACAGGCGTGCAGTTCTAAGAAAGAAGCTTTGTTCATGGAATCTACGTTTTTATTTAAGCACAGATAAAGAGTGGGGAAAATTATTGACAGTGGTTTCAGCTAGACGGCTGTTTACCGTGAAAGATTGGCGAGAGGGGACCAGTGATTGGAGCTAAGACGACCACTTGCCATGGAAATAAAGATAAAATAAAGATAGGCTCGCAACGTCTCTTCTGTAGGAGAGAGATTGCAAGGAAGAGAAAAGGGCATCACGCACAAAGTCACGAAGTCTATTTTATATTCTGTCAAGGCAGAATATGCTGTTTTTAGCAGCTCCAGCCCAAATGTAGTAGCAGTACTCCATCTTTGGACGTACTTGGCTTTTATATAGATAGAGAATTGCATCAACAGTGAGATATCTTCTGGGGCGGTAGAAGGATCCAACCATTTTCCCAGCGACCTTGACAACAGACTTGATGTATGTGTTCCATTTCAGATCAGGAGTAAAGGTCAATCCCAGAAGATTATCAAAACATGGGGCCTCCCCTAGACGAGAGCCATCCATTTCAATTGATGCCAGATGTGGATCAGAGCGTTGATGATGTAAAGACAGGAGCTTGGATTTAGATGCATTAAAAGTAACCAGCCACCTATTTGCTGACGAGCTAAGCCGGATTATATCATGTGCATGTGTGCTGTCTGTGAAAGAAAATAAGGAATGAATAATGCTATGTTTGGGTTTTTATAGAATGCGCGAGATTTCGAGGCTTAATATTATGATACTATCGACATCCCCCAGAACGGTAAGAAATAAAAAAAAAATAACGTGGAAAACTAAAACAAAGTTATAGGAAGTAGGTTTAGTAGCAAGACAATATAGAATAAGTACTTCACCAAGTTACATAAAGACAACTGAAATAGGATTGTTATTCACAGTGTAGTGTACAAAAGACCGCGCATAGAGGTCAATAAATTTAAAGTTAGTTTGTGCACAGTTTTATGATGGAAGTGAGTTTGGCGAGAGTTTATAGTTTACAGGCAGTTTTGTGTTTACGACAGTTAGGGGCAGTTTGCAAACAGTGTTGAGTTGAGGAAAGTTTCTAGTAAGAGACGGTCGAAGGCAGGTTGTGGGTCGGAGAAGATTCGGAAACAAATTGATTAACCGACTGATGGACATGGCTTTGACAGACGATTAAGATGTAATCGTTAGCGTTTAGAGGGTCGATGGTATCACATACGCACCCAGAGCCTAACTGATATGTCGATATTTGTGTTTTCTATGTATTGTCTCTTGTTATTTCATTTTTATTCTTTGAACACGTGATCGCCCCTTTAGCAGTCGTCAATATCAAAGGCAAAACACGACCAGACGAGAAAATTTAAGAGAATAGTACAACAGTTGAGGTCAGCGATTGTTGTTGAGTGTGTATGAGGGGGGGATCTGGTCGCACAATATTGCTGCTTCTTTGTTTGAAAAAAAAAAACTGCTGATAAAAGATTTTGTCAAATTTAGAGTCGATACGTAAAAGCAACATTCACCCGTTCGAATATTTCCAAATATCCATTGTTTATTGAGTACTTATGCAGAATAAGGATTATGATTTCATCGGAATTTTCTGAGTAGTTTACGCATAAACGTGTCGAGCCAATGAAATCACAACAGCCAATGACATTTAAGAAAACGTTCAGTTACTATTATTGGTTTATTATTTTAAAATATCATAATTTGAACAAAACAAAATTATAGAAAAAGAAAATCATATAAAAACCATTTTTGTTTGCTTCCAGTTGTTATTAAAAAAAGAAATATTTAAGAAACATACTTTACAATGAATGTTTTTCTTCTTGATTTTTAATTTTCATTAATTTTTGCAAAGATTGTCTTTATATTTTCTGTATTTTATTTTCTACAAGACGAATGGTGCTTACACTTTTTCAATTAATTTTTTCATTTAATTATTTCTGCAATAACAGAAATAATGTATTTTTCATTAGAAAAAAATGGCCAGGATTTGAGCGAAAAAAATATGACTAAACTTGCATTCATCAACTTCCAGCGTTTTTCGTAAAATGTTCGGAAAATTCCGACGATAGTACGGTTGTTATTCTGCATAAATGCCGTCTATTGAGTAAAAAGTTTCATACAAATCAATCATTGTCCGAATCAAATAAATGTCCGTGACGGCATCACATGCGTCTTTCGTGTCGATTAAATTAGAAATAGAAGTTGGAAATGAAATTTCAACTTGACATTCCATCTAACACTGAAAGGAAAATGATTTTTATTACAAGCAGAGAAAGACACAATAAGAAAACAAACGAACGAACGTATGAAATAAAACAATATTTCAGATCTAATTCTGGGCCGACGTTGCCTAGCAACAACAATAAAAACGCGCACTTTATCAATACATACATTCAAAATTTTAATTAAAATTGTTCGCGCAAAATCGTCAAAATGTCTTTCGAAGCAAAACCGATTAAAGTGAATTTAGAGACGGATAACGAATTTATTTTTATATTGTTCAGGTAACGTATCGCTTCTTTTGTTCATCTCTACTGCAAATATTTGAATAAATATTGTTTTTCAAGGCGATGATGATCATACTCATAGAATATGCAAACATAGAGGTTACATTTAACTTTAAGTGCTAAAAACTATCGTTCGGTGCCATTTCAAAACAGGTTATTGCATAAAATCATTATATTTAACGTTTTTTGTTGAAAAAAGGACAAGTTTAATCGTAAACGAGATACATCGAAAAACATCTCATGTAAGATTGTTAAGATGGGCAATATAAACAGATTAAACAAGATGAGAATGAGGCTCATCTTATTAATCGATATCTTATAGTCTGACCTTGCGACTTTTTTCTCGGAAACTACAGGTATGATATGGCTGAAATTTTGTATGAACCTTTGTTATTATAAGGTGTACCGAACTCATTATTATAGTATCCGACTAATGCAAAATTATGGAATGATATGGATTAGTCACCACAATACCGCATTTGATATAGAAGTTTTCTCGGGAACTACTGGAACGATTTGGCTGAAATTTTGTATGACTTTTCTTATGATAAGATGCAGCGATCTTAATTCTTATATTCGTTTTGTGCAAAGTTAAGTATTAAGTATTAATAAGGATGAATAGGTAATAGACACTACAATAAACTTTAATAGCGAAACAAATATTTGCCATACATGTGCACATACGTGCAAGTAACAAATAACTTAAAACGTAACTTTAAACGATAAACATAGCAGAAACACAACGTAATCCTAACCTATTTTTGTTATGCTTGTAAAGGAATAGGCAAAAAAATAATAATTTTTAAAAAATGTATTGTTTGTTATCAGTTGCTACAAATAAATAATCATTTTTAATTCATAAAACTTACCATATGTTTTTTTGTTGAGTTGAACTGTTTCCTTTTAATTTTCTTAAAGTTTTTTTTTTTTTAATTTTCCATAAATTTTTCATTATATTTTATTTGTAACAACAAAAATGACATTTGTTTTCATTGAAAAATGTGTTTAGCGTTATCACGAAATACATAAATAAATAAATAAATAAATAAAAGAACACGATACATGCGTTCGATACCGTCCGTCGTCGGTATATTGTGTGCCGGTAACGTTACTGGCACACAATATACCGACGATAACGCCGTCACTATTCTGCATATCGATTTCCCTAAACATATATCAATTTATTTTCGTTGTCACAGCGAGGAAGGGGTATTCGAACTATCAACGAAACGAAAGAAAAATTTATAAAATTACGTCGCGTATTAACTCAAAGAACCTTAGACACGCTTGTACCGTTGCTGCAATCGATCTAAAATCAATAGGTCCATTAAAATATTATTCGCTAATGGTTCGTTCTGTACTGGTCGATTAAGTACATTGCATCGGCTGTTTGATATTCTTTATAATAGTTATAGTGTTTTATCGCATTGTACTTTATCAGCGTTACCTGATTAGATAAAAGGAATAGTTTTTACACTTCCACAAATACAAGATTGATATCTAGTTCAACAAGTACGATATTGTTTGCTTGTTCTCTCTCTCTCTCTCTCTCTCTCTCTCTCTCTCTCTCTCTCTCTGTCACTCTTTTTTCTCTTTTTCTATCTCTTCTGTTTCCCTTTCTCTATCCTTTCTCTTTTCTAGTTCTCTTTATCTCCTCTATTCCTTTTTCTCATTATTACACACACGTTCTTTTTTCTTTCTTTTCCTTTGTTTCTATTTCTCTATTTCTTTCTGATTGGCCCCCCTCTCTCTGTGTCTGTCTGTCTGTCTGTCTCTCTCTCTCTCTCTTTGAATAAAGAAAATAAAAAGTACAAAATAATTGTATAAACTCCTTGCCAACTCTTGACTTCAAATGTAATACGCACCGTCAGTTCTCTCTCTACTTCTCTTGGCTGTCAAAAAACTCCTTCTGTGTTTTCTGAGTTGTCCTTTGCACAACCGTCAATGTCCTCATATGCAAATTAAGACCATATGTATATTAATGAACCATCTACAAATGATTTCGTCACCCGACAGGATAAACAGAAATGCCGTCACTTGCGTAAGCATTATCATCACCCTATTCTCTCCTGATATCATCATCACAAATCGTGCACTTGGGTGAAAGCCTCTTTGTCTGGAGTTTCTGCGAAATTGACAGCAGGGATTTCTTCCACAGGAGAATTACGCCCAAGACTGTTGTCGAGTAGCTATCATCATTGTCATTGTTGTCAGAAGATCTTTTATTGTTGTCGTCATCGGTGGTTTCCGAGCTACTAGCGTCGGAAGCATCGTCTATCGATAACGATCTTGTTCGTTTGTTTGTTTTCTTCTAATGAGCCACTGATCGTATTGAATCATATGCAAGATCCTGGAAAAGGGCGAAAATTCTTCATATGATAAGGGATTCCGTTAACCATCACCGAGTGTGAACTGTTGATTCCAGTCACCTGACATCCTGAACTTGCTTGTACACCTGTTGCTAGGAATTATGACACAAAGAACATCTCTCACTTGATACCGCCCCTGGGCATATTCCGGGTCATGACTGGCCATGGGGTCTACACTTCGTATGTGAACGTTGTAGGTGTGTAGGCGTTCGACAGCGAGGTAGATGTTGAAACACTGTCTTTTAGCGTGACATCATACCAGTAAACCGGTAAATGCTATGGAACATTGTTTCCAAGCCGCAATGGTTTTCAAACTTCTGTGGCTTCTATTCACCAGACCATTTCCTCCTGGTTCATTGGTTTACCGTAATCGGAGTTACACACCTCAGTCTTGTAGGAATTGTGAAAATATTGGCTAGTAACTTCGGGGCCATTGTCCATTAGTATTTCGATAGGTGGGCCTCACTTGTAGAATAGACTCCAACTGGCGCACAACGCTTTATGAATATTACCAATGTAGAGACCGCCATATCGCAAATCGCTAAGGGCCGTAATCAATGCGTGTAAGATAGTCGTCACTGTCAGAATTAAGTGATGTTCACACCCAAGCTATTCCAATTGTTGACGTCAAGCCTCATTTTGCCTCACTTTGCCTCACTTTGCTCATTTTGTACAGTCGTAGGATCGATCGACTGGCACACTTCACATGTTTTAACCACTATTCGTACGTTAGCTTTTGACACAGTTGGGCCTTTTCGTTTACCAAGTATAATGTGCGTTTTATTCCGGGGTATACACTCTGATAGTGGAAGTATGCGATTTGTTTTAATGTTTAACCAACATGCAGCGGCAACGCAAGTACGTTAGGTGGCATTAACTTCGGTTTTTACTTCGCTGAGCTACCGCTGTAGTACTCTTATCAGTTTGTCGGCTTTACTGTCGCCTGGCTTAACTAGTGCTACATCTACTATTAGCGCATACTCTTTAACCAAGTACATGAGCCTGCTGAGCCGTCCTCGTAGCAACATTGCGCTTACTGCATTGGTAGTTAATCGCGGCTTCCGTGTCAGGGCGTCCACTGTCCAACTATAAACGTAGTCTGAAACTGCCCCAATATGTAGTACCTTATCCTGCCACTGAAGCGCCAGGTTAACTCCTATTAACACTGCGTTTAATTCTGCCAGATTAATGTGTTGCATATTATTCGCTGGGCGAAATCAGCTCGCATTATCAATGAAGACTGATCCATTGGCCTTTAGCGACACCTTAGATGAAAGTGAGCTTTCCTCTACACAAACTGTAAACTCATTTCCATTCACAAACCCATTACCTTGTATAGGATCGTCATGTATCCTGCTCAGCGTTTCCGACAGCATACTCCTGATAGGTTAGTGATTCGTTTCATCATTCCAGCCAGTGGCAACTTTGTTTGCGCGATGTTTCATGCAACTATTGTAACTATTGTAACTATTGTAACTATGCGGAACATCTGGAAACAGAAAAATGACTAATCAGGTTTTCGCATTCTGAAAAGATCGTTCGCCTGGTCATGACTAGGGCTATGACAACAGAATATTGCTATCATTGTTTTGACTCTCGAGTATATATGCGACACAGTTAATCAACCGAGAGCAAAATCATTCTATGTAAAAGCATATAAGATATCAACAGATACACACTTGAGAGTCAAAACAATGCTGTTGTCCTAAACCCAGTCATGACTAGTGGCGATTCTGGAGTATTTCTTCTCTGTCCATAGTTTACCGCCATCGCTATAGACGTGCAGTCCGAGCATTCGTGCTCCTTCTTGAAACCGCTTAGGAGACATACAGGCTGGTCTAAATTTTGCCAAATATTTCTTCACTCGATCTATAGATGTGAGACGTAAATTGACGAAGACATCATCGATGTATGACGACGTGAATCGTTGTATTGACGGATCCATTAGAAATGATTGCGTTCATAATAGATCCCATCATTAGATACATCATAGCTGTAAAAGTGTCGACGAAGTCATTGAGCTCCCTGTAGTCCATCACAGGTGGCACTTTATTCTTGTTCGTCTGCACTACCGCCACGTAATCAAGGCTTTAGCTGGACCTAGCTTTTTTTCTGGATATTATACTCACCATTTTAATTTTCAGCCATAAATTCAGTTCTTTTTTGTATTCGGCTC
>NC_136511.1:100101335-100108835 GCF_053919585.1 Euprymna scolopes | reverse complement strand
TATACATATATATACATATACATATATACATATATATACATATATATACATATACATATATACATATATATACATACATATATACATATATATATATAGACATATATACATATATATATACATAGACATATATACATATATATATACATAGACATATATACATATATATACATAGACATATATACATATATACATAGACATATATACATATATATACATATGTACATATATATACATATATATACATATATATACATATATATACATGTACATATATACATATACATATATATACATATACATATATATACATATACATATATATACATATACATATTTTTAGTTTTAAATAAAAGAATATATGAACACAAAAGAGATGTAAAAAACAACAATGCACTCAACGCCATATTTTGTCACATCATGGAAAACGACCACCATTTTGATTTTAACAAAGCAACTTTCCTTAAACACATACATAACAGATCCACACGACGTTTAATTGAGTCAGCTATAATCTCCCATTCCAGCAATATAATTAAGCAAAGAAAAGGTTTTTTCCACGTTGCTCCCTTTCTGTCTAAAATAATTATTAAAGAAAACAACTTAGACACCGGTTAAACGCGAAAAAAAAAAAAAATTCGTAATTTCACTTAATTTTATTTTTATTTTACTTATTTACTGTATTTTTTCATTATCTATTTTTAGACTCCATTTTATCACCTCCTATTCTTATTTTTAGATACCATCTTTTAAGTTACTGAGCTATTTTATCCCAATTCAATTATTTCTAATTTAAAAAAAAAAAAAAGAAAAAAAGATTCTTTCGTAATCTCGTGTCATTTTATTTATTTAATCTATCACCGCTATATTTCCAAACACAATTTTTAATCTCTACGATATTTTATCTTTTAGACGTAATCCACTACACTAGTTTACTCTAATTAGTTCTTCTCTCATAAAATGTATATACATGTATATATGACATCTAATTTACATAAGGAAAACACGCTGCTCTCCCCCATCATTATATATAGCCCCAATCCTCCGACTCTCTCGTCAATGACCATCCCTCTTGAAGAAGCCCGCATAAATCGGGCGAAACGTTGAGTATCCAGGTCCTTCCACCTCCATTTTATTTCATATAAATATATATATGCATATAAATATATATACATAATATATATAAATATATATAAGTATATATAATATACATAAATATATATAAATATATGTAAATATATATAATATACATAAATATATATAAAATAAAATAAAAATTAAATAAAATAAAATAAAAATTACAATTAAAATTACCAAAATGATCCAAGATGTTGAATTAAAGTATATTATAAATATTACAGAATTAATATTAATAAAGTTATCCATCAATTTTTTTATTTTTTTATTTTATATTTTATTTTATTTTTTAATTTGTTTATTAGTTATTGTTTATTTATTATTTATTTTCTATTATTTATTTATTTATTTGTTTGTTTTCCATTTAGTGTCTCCTTACAACTCTTGTTGACCTATTTTTTAAAGTGATTACCTGTACATTTCAGTTGACCTATATTATTTTGCCCTATACATTTTTTCGCGCCTTTAACATTTCCTGTCTAGGTCGTTTTGACATTTGTTTTTCCATTTATATTTAACTATCACCATTTTTTTCTCCTCTTTTTCTTCCTTGATCTTTCTTATTTATATTTATATCTCGGTAGTAGAATGAATAGCATATCTTATTTTTATTTTATTAATATTATTGGAATTTTTACCTTTTTTCCTTGTACACATTTTTGTGAATTTTTCCATGGATTTCTGCCTTTAGATTATTATGGACCATCTTCTTCCAATTATGGGATTTTTGGATTTTACTTGTTCAAATGAAAATTCAATTAACTTTCTTGAAGTTACATATTTGGATTTTACCGTCACTGGATTATTTATCTTCCACCAGACTATCCATTCATGTGTAATCACCTTTTTCTTCACCATATTCCCTCTGCTTCACTTTTTTTTTTGTTTTCAAGTAAGATCTTTGACTTACTTGTTGTTTCATCAAATACTTTTGTATGCAAAATCCGATCCCGCATTTTGCTAATTCCTACCCTCTGATGAGAAAGAAAGTATTTCTTCGAAACTCCGCGGATTAAGGACTATCCACTTATCTAGTGTTTTTTTTCAGATTAAATATGTTTTTAACTCTTTTTCAAAGTGTTTTTGACGTGTGTTGTTCACTGTTCGCTCGTATTATAAGTTCTATCTCCTCTTTGGTTTTATCGAGCTTTTACATCTGGCTGAGACAACTTTATAAATAGAAATTCTGTAATATTTATAATATACTTTAATTTTACCATCTTGGATCATTTTCGTAAATTTAATTGTAATTTTTATTTTATTATAAGCTCCCGTTTGGTTGAGCTTTTTATTCCCTCCAGATATGTTTTAAAAGGAACACATGCCTCTATCTGCCAAAAATATCCCTATTCCTACCCAACAAGAATATATCCACAAATTTGTTCTCGCTTTGAACACTTTCCTAATAAAATATAAGGTTGAAGGCTTATCACCATGACTTAAGCATTAAAAATAAGCTTAAAGCGCCTATTTCCTCTGAAGACTCACTTCACCCAAAAATCTTTACAAATGAACTCCCTATCAACTCTCAAAGAGAACAAAAGAAATTCGAAAGAATTGCTGCCAAATGTTATGGATTAAAAACCACTGCCCACCCCAAATACAGCCCTTACCTCGAGGAGATTGAGAATTCTATGTTAAATTTAGTAAAAAAAATTAAATTTAAGAAACAAAAACACCATTATAATCCAGTTACTCGAAAAATAAATAATTTTGCCGAAAAAGTTAAAAAGAATAAACATATATTCGTCCCTGCTGATAAGACAAAAAATTATTATAATGTTGACTATCCTACATATAAAAAACTTTTGTATAAAGAACTTATTAAATCTTATAAAAATAGTCCCTCCTAAGACTTTAGATTCCATTAACTCTGAAGCTAAACTTTTACTGACTTCTATGAATATTCATAACTCCACTGAAATAATTTCTCCGGGTACTCCTAGATTCACCCTCAAAGATCATAAACCTAATTTCTATGAAAACCCCTCTATCAGATTGATCTGCCCATCTAACTGACTTAGGAGCTGTAAGCGCAAAAATATCTTAGATTGAATCATCCCTTCTATTAAAGAAAAAGTAAATTTGCCTCTTTGGCTGAATTCAGATTCCGTAATTAATTGGTTTGTCTCCCTTGAAAATAAACACCTCCTTTACTTCATAACATTTGACATCCAAAATTATTATCAATCAGTTTCTCCGATCCTTTTAAATAAGGCTCTTATCTTTGCTAAAAGAAATTCTGACTTAACTAATTTAGAAATAAAATTAATTCTCCTAGCGAGAAAGTCCCTTATACAATTTAACAATAAGCTTTGGACTAGAAAGGATACCCCTGATAATTTTGACATATTGATGAGTGCTTCTGACTCTGCAGAAGTTACAGATTTAGTGGGACTCTTCTTATTGAAAGAACTTAAATACCACTTTAAACATATCCAAGGGGGTCTTTATAGAGACGATGCCCTTTTTACTACAACAGCCAGGCCAATAGAGTACAACAAAGCAATTAAAAAATTACATAACTTCTTCAATAACTTTGGCCTTTCTATAATTATCGAACAAAACAAAAAAACTTCAAATTTTCTAGATTTTACACTTAATCTTAACACCGAAACTCATAGCCCCTATCATAAACCTAATCTTACGCTTTTATACGTCCATAAATCTTCTAACCACCCCAATTCAATTATAAAATCTATAGTACCATCCGTCCGTAGAAGAATTTCTGCTCTTTCTGCTGATAAAAAACTTTGAATCAAAATGCTATTTTCTTCAATAATGCCTTATGGAACTCAGGACACAAGGAAAAGATTAAATACAACAATTATGCTCCTCTTGCAGGCCGCCTTAAATCTGTAATCACACCCAATATGACTCGTAAGAAACCAGTTCAAATAACAAGATCTGCTGCTATCAATAACAATGAACCAGTCTACATTTATAATCCAAACCAAAATACTAATCGCAATACCTCTAACCCACTCGGTCGCATCAGGAGAAAGAAAAATATTTGGTTTAATCCTCCATTTAGCCTAAATGTCAAAACTAATATACCTAAGGAATTCTTCAACATTGTACAAAACTCTTTCAAATACCCACACATATATAGTTCTATTTTCAATAAATATTCAATCAGGATTTCTTATTCAATAATGCCTAATTTAGCACAAAGAATCTTAACATCTAATAACAAAAAAATTAAATCAGCCCAAAAAATCCCTTTCCCAATTAAACCCAAAATTAACTGTGATTGTAATAACAAACATCTTTGCCCACTTAATAATGATTGCATCCATAAAGATGTTATATATTCTTGCACTATTACTGAACTCCCACGCAATGCTCCCATAACAGACACTAATATTTCGTCTTCAAGTTATTCTTCTTCCCATCATCCATCTGATATAGTTACTAATCCAATACACCATTCGAGAAGCCCCTCCATCTACAATCATACAACTAGTAATAATGATAATAATAATATTAATGAGAATAATATTTCTCATAACAGCCATCCTAACACTAACAACACTCATCATCCCCTCCAAAATAGTCCTCATACAGACATTGTTCCACCATTCAACCCATTTAACTAATACAAATCAGCAAATTAATATTAATACCAGAACTTGAGCTTTTAATAAAGTACATACATATATCGGCGCTACTTCAACATTAATTAAAAAAAGAATATCAAACCACATTTCTTCTTTTAACAACCATAATTTTAATAATAACCAAGGAACTTCTCTAACCACTTTAATTAAAAAACTTAACTCTAACAATACCCCCTTCTCAATCAAATGGACTATCATAAAAAAAAGTTAAGTCTTATACTCCAGGCTCTAAGTCATGTCGCCTCTGCACAACCGAAGCTATAACTACAATTACTTCCCTTCAAAGTAACAATATAATAAATTTTAAAAATGAACTGATCTCTTTCTGTAAATTCTGTAAAAATTTAATTCTGGCAATTTTGAAATTACATAGTCATTACTTTGACCTTTTATATAGATATAAAAAAAATATTTTTTATTTTATTTATTCATTTATTTTAACTTTATCGTTTTTCTACTTACTTCTTAATACCTTATAATTTAATAATCCTTTATTTTAATTCTTTATCTCTTCTTTGCATGGCCGGTTTTTTATCTGCATTTTCTGCTTTATTCTTTAAACTTTCCTATCTATCTAATATATCAATCTACCCACACTTTCATATCTTGTATGTATATATACTTATATTTTACTATATGCTTTTACTTACTTTTTTCCTGAATTTGCATATACCGTCCATCCTCTCCCCTTAAATAATTTTTATTTTATATTTTATATTTTATATTTTATTTTGTATTTATTTATTTGTTTATTTATTATTTATTTTCTATTTATTGATTTATTTATTTATTTTCCATTTAGTGTCTCCTTACAACTCTTGTTGACCTATTTTTTAAAGTGATTACCTGTACATTTCAGTTGACCTATATTATTTTGCCCTATACATTTTTTCGCGCCTTTAACATTTCCTGTCTAGGTCGTTTTGACATTTGTTTTTCCATTTATATTTAACTATCACCATTTCTTTCTCCTCTTTTTCTTCCTTGATCTTTCTTATTTATATTTATATCTCGGTAGTAGAATGAATAGCATATCTTATTTTTCTTTTATTAATATTATTGGAATTTTTAACTTTTTTCCTTGTACACATTTTTGTGAATTTTTCCATGGATTTCTGCCTTTAGATTATTATGGACCATCTTCTTCCAATTACGGGATTTTTGGATTTTACTTGTGCAAATGAAAATTCAGTTAACTTTCTTGAAGTTACATATTTGGATTTTACCGTCACTGGATTATTTATCTCCCACCAGACTATCCATTCATGTGTAATCACCTTTTTCTTCACCATATTCCCTCTGCTTCACTTTTTTTGTTGTTTTCAAGTAAGATCTTTGACTTACTTGATGTTTCATCAAATACTTTTGCATGCAAAATCCGATCCCGCATTTTGCTAATTCCTACCCTCTGATGAGAAGGAAAGTATTTCTTCGAAACTCCGCGGATTAAGGACTATCCACTTAGTGTTTTATTTTTCAGATTAAATATGTTTTTAACTCTTTTTCAAAGTGTTTTTTAACATGTTTTATTAACTGTTTGCTCGTATATATATATATATATATATATATATATATATATATATATATATATATAAATATATGATTACTTAATTTAATCACATAAATTAATATACGAAAGTATAAATGTATGCGTGTACTTTAAGTATTTTTTTCAACAGTGCTCAATACGTAGGTAGAGCTATGTAGTAAGTTATAAAATATATATGGCAATTAAGCTACACAGAATATTTCGCGTTTCATCCACGCTAGGATTCATGTGGCTTATGCAATATTCGTTGATCATCATTAAATCTCGGACAACGTCGTGTCTCCCTGCTAGTATATATATATATATATATATTAGTCATCCACATACAGTACTATTTCACAGCACATCAGTGCGGCTAGACAGGCATATATCTCAAGGCAGGATCGAAACCCGACCGCCCGTACGACAGTCAAGGATGTGTGTGTATATATATATATATATATATATATATATATATATATATATATATATACATATATACAAACACATAAACATGTATATATATGTGTGTGTGCGTATGCTCGTGTGTGTGTACTTATGTAAAAATCAGGTTAAATTTTATGTAGGATGTTGTTGGATTACATTTAGATACAAGTATTATTATAATTAGTATTATTTTTATTTTACATGGTTATTTATTTAGGAAGTTTACCGGTCTGTTCATTATTATTAGTATTATTATTATTTTTATTTGTTTAATTGTTTATATGTCGACATAACGACATTAGCTAAGTTCTCTGGTATTGTATTGTATTCAGATTTCCAAATTATAATATTCGCCTCTAGGCATCAGTCAAAGACTATTGCTGAAATATCAGAGGATTATAACAACCAAAGAGCAAGAAAAGAGTAAGGGTTCACCTTCCTATTAAGTTTTGTTTATCATTGAACGGCAATAAAACAAAGGGTGTTGAACCTTCATGACTGAAACTTGGTGGACAAGTCAGACATAAACTGGATTTTATTTGTATCAAATAGGATGTGTTACATATGCCTATTAACCAGTGGTGTCAATATAGAAAAAGTTATATTCGAGGTGGAAACAATTCCTGAAAATGTAACTTTTTGAGAGACGGCAAAGTTACGTTTGTACGTTTCGTCTTTAGCAGTAAAATGATGAGAGATCCAAAACGTAAACATATTATTTTGATTAACTGGAATTCATTAATGAAGTGAAGAAACTTGTATTATTCA
>NC_136511.1:100083835-100093835 GCF_053919585.1 Euprymna scolopes | reverse complement strand
AAAAACGGGGCAGGTGCTATCCTTATGGGGCATACGTACTATTTTAAAGGGGAATGCGTTTCTTTTATCAAATATTTTATAAAGAAAAATCCCATCCTCAATTTTTATATCTAAATCCAGAAATTTAGCCTGTTGTCCTCTATGTTCACAATTCAATTTTAGTTCGTTTGGATATATAAGATGTTTATTTTTTTCGAATTCATCATTATCGTTTATGCATATAAGGTCATCTATAAATCTCCTACACCCATGAAAGTTATATGTTTTAGATATATCTGTTTTTAATAATGATGACATATATATATATATATATACTCGAGTCTATGTAAATACAAATTTGCCCAAAATGGTGCAGGATCGAATCCCATTGGGATACCTATCGTTTGGAGTAATATTTTATTTCCTATTTGAAAATAGCATTCTTTAATAAGATGACTTACAAGTATTTTTAAAATACCTTTAGAAACACTAGTTTTGCTATTTTTATTTTTACACCAGAAAGCTTTAGAGTTTTAAAAGTCTATATATTTACCTTTTCCACCTTCAAAAGCCAAATCTACAGTATCATTTAATTCTTTTATAAGTTTTTCGTGCGGAATTTTAGTATATAGTGTACTTAAATCATAAGTAGCTATAGATTTTGCTTTTATTCTGGAATTTATTTTATCTAATTTTTCTTTCACTGGTTTGGAATTATTTACTACCCAAAATAGATTTATATTACTATAGAATTTACTTTTCAGATGAAAATTATTTATTTGATTTATAATTAATTTAAATATTTTAGATATAGCTTTACTTAGAGGTTTAGTGATGCACGTCTTTGAACCTACAATAAATCTAGCCCCAACTGGATTTTTATGCATTTTAGGTATCCAATACATACATGGAAGATTTTTGTGTTTATCTTCTAACTTTAATCCTACTTTTTCATTAATAATACTATTATTCAAAATAATGCTATCTAAATTACTATTACTTACTTTATAAGTATCCGAATCGTTTCCTATAAGTCCTACTTCTATTAATAAACGTTGTATATAATATTTTTTACATATAAAAGCTATATTGTTTGCCGCTTTATCAATCGGAACTATTACAAACTTTTCTTGAAGTATTTTAAGTTCCTCCCATATTTCTGAATTTTTTAAAAGAGGATTGGTTTTTCTAGGGTGTTTAAATTGTTTTATATGTTTAACCTTTTTATTTACGCATTCAAGTATACTATTTTTCCATGCATCAAACGTAGACTGTGCTAATTTATATTTCTTTACCATAGACATAATAAAACCTTCTAGTGCTTTAGTTACTTCTTTAACGCATTTAGTGTAATTTAGGCATTTAGGTTCTCTATAATTTGGACCCTTACTAAGTAGTTTTCTTAATTTAGGATTATTTACTATATTTAAATCTCCTGTAATTACATGTTTTATCTCATTATTACAGAAGGAAGAGGAATTACATTCACATTCTGGAATCTTTATATTATTATCTTTTATATTTATATGTTCTACCGTTTTCTTATAATTAAAAATCTTATTGCGTATTGTTGGCCCTAGTTTATATGTAACTATTGGTTTTTGATCTTTTTTCTGGAACTCATTTGGTAGTAATTGTATATTTTTTTGTTTATTAAATATTTTAGGTAAATTTACATCATCAAAACCTTTATTTTCATACAAAACTACACAAACATTTTTAGGTTTCTTTTTTATATCGTTCACTGGTGGCTTATATAATTTAGTGTCAATTATATCTAGAATATATTCATACCATTGAATGAAATAGTCCTTCTTATATATCATATCCGGTTGTAATAATATTTTAGATGCTATTTCCTTCAAAACTTTCTTTTTTGTTTGATTAAGCAATTTTCTTATATAATTGAACGACTCATAAATTTTATTAATAATGATATCTTTAATTTTACTAAAAAAATCCTCACATGAAATAACTGATTTTCTATTATTTCTATTAACATGAGTTCTATCTCTAATACTGTAGCGAGGCAAAGCTGGATATAATCTACCTATAATTTCAGAATCTTGTAGGTTATTTTTTTTAACTTTACTATTCAACCCATATGGGTAAATTACTAGCATTTTTTAAATTTTATCGTCTTCCTTATCCTGACGCATTCTTAGGATATCGTTATCTACATTACCTAGACTATTATATCCATTACATTTAAATTTTTCAATTATTTGTACGGAAAAAGACGACTGACTACAGGTTTCTTTGAAATGTTTAACAACATGAATACATCCCTTAGTGCTAGTCCTATGCAAATTCATGCGTTTATTTAGAGACATTACAGTTTCTCCTACGTATTGTAAATTACAGTTTTTACAGGACAACAGGTAGACCAAATTTTGGGACCTACATGACAAATCTTCTTTAGAATGATTTATAACATAATAAATTTTATTAGTCACATTTGACTTATATTCTTTAGATGTTATAAGAATATTACAAGTTTTACATAAGGGTGCTCCACAAGGAGCAACCTTAAAATTATTTTCGGTCGAACAAGTCCCATTTGCCACTTCGAAAAAAGGAGTTCCTACTTCTATATTACTAATGACAACGGCTTGACCCTGTCGAGACATCTCCGACCTCCTTGGGTGGTAAGCCCTAGGGGAACTCACTAGTTCTGAGGACTGCCCAGACCTAGCTTGCTATCTAGTTTTAGTGACCATATTTAAAAAGTTATTTGATAATTATTTTTGTATTTTATCAGAAAAAAAACTTTAGTACCTTTGGTACCAGAAAAGTATCCAAATAAGAGGAAGGGAACCTAGCCATACATATTCAAATACTCAATATATAGTCTTTGAAGTTTTTAACATTTGAAACCATACAAAAATTTACTTTTTATCATTCGTTAAAAAAAAACAAAAAAAAACATCTAGTCAGTAAGTCATGTATGTATGTATATGAGAGGAGAGAAAGTGAGGGGGAGAGAGAGAGAAATGGAATATATATATATATATATATATATATATATATATATATATATATATATATATATATAAATGAAACGTCTGGTTTGTTCGACATTAGTAAACTAGAAAACTACATACCTGTTTTCTGTAATATTTTGCAAAAGTGATGGTGTCTAATTCAACTGTGTTTTTAAATATAAAAAAGTAAAAAAAATTTATTTGACATCGTTTCTTTTCTGTCAACTATTTTGAAACGACAAAAATGACTGTTTACACGTGCGTATAAAACAAACGTTTTTAAACAATCGTTAAAACAGTAAAAGAGAAATTGTTAAAGTAAAAAATAAAGCATAACTAAAAATAAAATTATTTTGCATTTAATGAACCCGACATAACTCAGCATTCGACTCGGATTTTTCCGGAACATGACATCCGCGGCTCGGGGTTAGCTGCTGCTTTACGTAATAAGGGTCAAAGTTTAAAAAATTGACCGCTTTTTTTTTTTTTTGCTCAACATACACCTCCAAACACCCGGACAACGCCCTGCTCCCAGGCTAGTCTATCTATCTATTTATCATATCTATAAAAGTGAACGTGTTTGTGTATCTGTGTGTTTGTGTGTACATTTCCCTACGCAATAACTTTGTCAATTTTAAGTGTACAGACTCGAAATTTGATATGCAGGGTACTGAGATTTAGGAAAATCTTGGTGATCGGTTTTCGGCCAGAAATTTGGCTGTTAAGGGGTCAAAGTTAAACGATTTGACTTTTTAGAACTCTACCAAACACCTCCGACAATTTTGGATCTAAACACTTGAAATTTTATATATAGGTTCCTTGGACATGGATCTAATTAATAACGTGATTTGAGTCCCAAACAATAAATGTTAACGTTTTATAATAGGGGTCAAAGTTTTTAAAAAATTGACCTCTGCGGTTTCTTCCAAATTACTCAGACAATTTCTTGTCTAAACATTTGAAATTTTACATAAAGTGTATTCAGAGATAGGGCAAGCTTTTTCATCAGTTTGGGTAGAAAATATTTAGTTACCAATATATAAATGTATGTATGTATGTATGTATGCACGTGTGCCTAAAACTTCCGACAAAGGCGACGGATTTTATCAAGTTCAGGATCGTTTTGAAGTTCGACCTTTCATACGACAAATATCGAAAAATTAACTAAAAACATTAACATATTCACCTTCAACAAGGCACTTTTCTACAGGGGGTCGCTTTTTTCGCCGATATTTTTGAGAATTTTCATCTCCTTTCGATTGTCTAGCCTTTATGTAAATATAAGTAACTTCAGGTTTGGCAGTGGTCGTAACCGCAATGATATCAGGTTTTTTCCCCGTTCTTTTCCTCCTCGCTGTACGGGTTCGAGCCTGCCTGCCTACCTACTAAAACTTTTTTTTTGCTCAACATACACCTCCAAACACCCGGGCAACGCCGGGCTGAAATGCTAGTATATCTATAAAAGTGAACGTGTCTGTGTATCTGTATGTCAGTGTGTCTGTGTGTGTACATTTCCCTACGCAATATCTGTCAATTTTTAGTCTACAGACTCGAAATTTGATATACAGGGTACAGAGATTTGAGAAAAATCGATGTGATCGGTTTTCGGCCAGAAATTTGACGATTAAGGGGTCAAAGTTCAACGATTTGGCCTTTGAGGACTCTACCAAACTTCTCCGACAATTTTGGGTCTAAACACTTTAAATTTTAGATATAGGTTCCTTGGTCATGGATCTAACTTAATAACTTGATTTGAGCACAAAACAATAAATTTTAAGGGGTCATAATAAGGGTCAAATTTAATAAAATTAACCCTTTTTTTGTTTTTGCTCAACATACACCTCCTAACACCCGGGCAACCCCTGGCTGAATTCTAGTACATCTATAAAAGTGAACGTGTCCATGTGTGTATCTACATTTCCCTTTGCAATAACTTTGTCAATTTTAAGTCTACAGACGCGAAATTTGATATATACAGGGTACTGAGATTTAGGAAAATTTTTGTGACCGGTTTTTGGCCTGAAATGTGGCTGTTAAGGGGTCAAAGTTGAACGATTTGACCTTTGAGAACTCTACAATACTCTACCGACAATTTTGGGTCTACACACTTGAAATTTTAGATATAGGTTCCTTGGATATGGATATAACTTTATAACTTAATTTGAGCCTAAAACAATAAATATTAAGGGGTCATAATAAGGGTCAAAGTTAAAAAAAATTGACCTCTGCGATCTCTACAAAATTACTCAGACAATTTCTTGTCTAAACATTTGTAATTTTACATAAAGTGTATTCAGAGATAAGGCAAGCTTTTTGATCGGTTTGGGTCGTAGATTTTTAGTTACCACTATATAAATGTATGTGTGTATGTATGTTTGTATGTTTGCCTAAAACTTTCGACAGAGGCGACAGATTTTCACAAGATCAATATCGTTTTGAAGTTCGACTCTTTAGACGTCAAATATCTAAAAATTGGCTAAAATATTTCTTTACCCTCAACTGGGCACTTTTCTACATGAAGGGCTCGCTTTTTTCGCCGATATTTTCGAAAGTTATCCCCTCTTTTCGATTGTCTAGCCTTAATTTAAACCCACGTCACTTCCGCTTGGGCAGTGGTCGTAACAGCATAGACGTCATGTTTTTCTTTCAAGTTTTTTCCTCCTTCGCAGTACGTGTTCGAGCTGCCTTCCTATTTCCAGTTTTATTTTTATTTTTTGCTCAACACATACCTCCAAACACCCGGACAACGCCGGACACCCATGTTCGAATATATATATATATATATATATATATATATATATATATATATATATATATATATATATATATATATATATATATCTCAGAAATGAATGCTGTTCAAAATACAAGTTTCCCGGGTTTTTTTCAACGTCTTTCATTTTCATTTCGATACATTTGTGAACAAGAGTTGGAGAACCGCTTAAAATATAAAAAATAAAATATTGTCTACAAAAAAAAAAAAAAACAATATCGTTTTTATGTTTACAAAAAAAACATATAAACTTGCAATTGCTATTCTAGAAGCATACGTGGACTTTTCAACATTATATATATGTGTGTGTTTGTATGCGAGTTCGTTCCGTATAGACTCGAAAACGACTGGGCCAGCTTTTATGAAATTTCACACGAAGGTACATCATGTGGCTGGCTCTGTTCTTAGATAGGCTTTGTATCAAGATTTCATTAATGAGTATTGATAATAGATAATCGAAATAACTCGATGAAAGAAGGAACAGGTGATTTTGACCTAAGTTTACACATTACACAGCCTAACTTCATAGCCTAATATATATTGCCAGAAAGCCAATATCTTCAGACAGCTTAATCTGGTAGCAAAAACTTAAATTTGGAATAGTATTTTTGATAGTTTAATGGGAAATTTAACTTTAATTACTAAACGCACAAATTAAATGGACGCAACTCATATTAGATGCGTCCCAACATTTCTGTCGGTCGATCGTCTTTTACGCTTAAGTTTGAAATAGCATTTTTTGTATGCATCTGTGTATTTCCATGAAGCACTTTTTTATTTTTCAGTTTGGGAGGTAGCAGTGGTCAAGTGGTTAACGACAGGACTGACAACCTGAGAGTTCCAAGTTCGAA
This sequence comes from Euprymna scolopes, assembly GCF_053919585.1. NCBI lineage: Eukaryota > Metazoa > Mollusca > Cephalopoda > Sepiida > Sepiolidae > Euprymna > Euprymna scolopes. The sequence continues at coordinate 100,087,248 of NC_136511.1, read as the reverse complement.
TTCCGTTCGTTCGATAAAAATCATTTTCACTTTAGGATGTTGGTATTCTTCACGTGGTCCTTACGCGATGTCTTCTAGAAAAAATTCTGACGAGTAAAATATCGAGGAAACCAATGCCAACAATAGTATCACCTGATTGATATGATATGATAATGATGATCCTTCGGTTGATCACGTTTTAAGAGTAAAAATGCCTCTTCATCGTTAATCGCGTTCATTGAATGGCCGTATCTTAAGAATGACGGTTAGCGTAAATTCCTATTCTTGTTCTTTGTATTGATCACGCTGTGAAAACAAAGAACTATTTTTTGTTCCCTTCTCATTGTTCGCCCTTCACTCGCTGTTTATTTACGACATCAAAGCGGGAAAGACGATATATTTTGGGCTTCGACTGATTTCTCCTTGCATGGCGACCTTGAATGCAATCTGCACACGCTTCTACGGTGCGATACATCGATTGCATGTGTGCAATTGTCAAGAAATACATGCATCGACGGGAGAACTCAGCTTCGACTGCCGCGTGCCACACTAGTGCACATTCAGACAAAAAAAAATAATAGAAGAGGGAATTTAAAATGAGATAAGTCACTGAGTACAAAAACCAAAAAGAAAACTGATTTGAAGATCTAGTGATAAAGTTGGACGTATGTTAGAAAATAGAGGGGGGGGCAGAGTTACTTTTTTTCCGACAAATATGCAGAGCAGGCGTCCTCACGTTTTTTGCTTTTCCGTAGCAATTGCATAAAACAACGAATATCGATGCAATATCAGCTTATTTTCGTAATATTAAATTCTTTTTTACTCTTTTACACTCCCAAACAAAGCATATTACCAATTGGAACGTAACAAGCCACTGTTTGGATCATGTGACTTAGAAAGTTGAGCAAAGAAATATTTGTTTACATTAGATTTAAACTTCTGCAGATTAGTATAGTTAGGGATACAGGAAACTGGGAAGGAATGCCAATTAAAATTCACAATACCTATGTTTCGTTGTTAGTATCTAAGGAGAGTGTTGCATGTATAATGCCATAGACATGGTTAATTAGAGTACAGTCCTGATTTGAGAGAGAAAAGTAGAGAAAATATGTTACAAGTACAATGTTGTAAGGCGAATCTTAATTACATGAAGGCCTAGTCATCGGATTCTAGACTGTGTTCTCTAGTTTAGGGGATGGTATTCTAAATGTAGACGAAAGGTTCGTGCATATATATATATATATATATATATATATATATATATATATATACACACGATAGAGAGGAGCGTATTCTGTTATGTTAAAATAGAGTGAATTAAGGTTGGTTTCAGTTAATGCTAGGATATCCGGGAAATTTACTAGGATAAAAGATTCTGCATAATCTAGGTTATTTCTAAGCCCACGGATATCTGTGAATGCAAGCCACAAGTGAGGAGGAGAATTGGTTTTATTTGGTCAGTTGTTTTTTAATTACTTGGGAGTCACCACTTATCAAGGCCGCAAGGGCACTCGAGGATAAGGGTTAATGAATGCAAGGTGGTAGTGTACAAATCATTAATGGAGTAACTTGGGTATAATTAGATTATTTATGGGGACGACTCAATAGAAACTTGTTTACATTGGATTTGAAGGCTACCATATTATAGTCAACTGAGAATGCTGGTCATCGAACAGTGTTCTACAGGCGGGCAGTTCTGTGGAAAGAAGCTTTGTTCATGGAATCTGTGTTTAGATTTAGGCACAGATAGTGAGTGGGGGAAATGATATATAGTGGTTGTAGCTAATCGAATGTTTTTTTCTAAAAGTTTGGAAAACGGGGTATCATAAATTGGAGCTCAGACGAGCACTTACCATGAAAATAACGATATCAGGCTTGCAACGTCTTATCTCTGAAAAGAGGTTGCAGGGAAGAGAAAAGGGCATCGAAGCCGCTTTTGAATTTTATCAAGGTTGGATAGGGCGCGTCGGGCAGCTCCTGCCTACATGTATCAACAGTACTCCATTTTAGGACGTACCTGACTCTTATACAGATAGGGGATTGCATCGCTAGTGAGATACCTACTGGAGCGGTAGAGTGATCCAACCATTTTCCCAGCAGCCTTGGCAACATATTTGATGTATGTTCCATTTCAGATCAGGAGTTAAAATCAGCGTCAAAAACTTGTCAAGAAACGGAGTTTCCTCAATCCGAGAGCCATTCATTTCAATTGAGGCGTGATGGGGGTCAGAGCGATTATGATGAAAGGAAGCTTGGATTTGGATGCATCTAAATTAACCACTTTTTCCCAATTGCACCATGTTTTCAAGATCAGAAGAAAGAGAACCAGAAAGATCTTTCATTGCTGACCTTTGACATTTGAATATATTTTGTTTGAAAATGTTACTTTTTGCTTTGAATGTCATTTTATTTATTTTTTTTTTACTTTGAGGGTAGAGCGAGTTGGGCGAAATGGGTCAGTTTGATATCAAATATGCATTCACAAGTAGACTTTTAGTCGAATGTAGTCTAGATATTTGTGGCATCAGCAATGTCAACCAGAGATAATTGTAGGATACTTTTCCATGAGCGACATGGCACTATAACCATCCCGATATTATACAACTGGTGATAGAGAAGACGCTCTTAGCGCTACAAGGAATTGAGCCTCCTGTACTGAAAATCGGAAATATTAGCCAGAGAAACTGTCAAACCTGTACCCTCAACCTGTCAGACAAGTCGCATAGGTATGAGTGGCAAGCAAGCGTAACTGTTGCTCAGACCAATAGAGCTGAGAGAAGAAAAAAAGCAATGGAAGGAAGACAGATTGGGAACCGCATTCATTGTCCTAGTCAGAAAAGAAGGCCAAGCACTAGGTATCTCTGATGAGTCCCTTGTACTATGCGCCTTGCTAATAGACAAAAAAACACTATGAAAGTCGTGCAAAACTTATTATACGAAGAAGTGATAGGGCTCTTGTATTGTCAGTTAGAAACAGTAATCTTACAAACTGTCAAACCTTATCGTAATATATTCATTATACATAGGTTACAATTATATAACACAATATTCAACAACTATTCTTGAGTGAAGAGCCAACACGAAATGGCAAAAGAAATAAATCTATCCTAGAGACGGGAAAATTATCCAATTGTGAATATTAAATGTAGTTGTTCCAAGTAAAAATTGGCATCAATCAAGTCAGTGAAATTTGAATTTTGATATTAGAAAATTCGTAGTATTAATCCAGTTAGGATTAAGAGAGCATAGTTCCCTTCTTGTTTCAATATGAAAAGTTATGATTAGAGAATTTAAAGAGATTCAGTATATATCTGGTATTTGATTGGTTTATTCTTATCTCTCGTTACAAATGTCCAAATCTTTGTTGTCAACACCTCTTGTCGTGGCATAAATATTTCAATAACTTTTTAGATTAAAGTGGTGATTATGAGAAA
>NC_136511.1:100041335-100076335 GCF_053919585.1 Euprymna scolopes | reverse complement strand
ATATGATACATTAGATAAAGAAACTGATAGTCGCAGATAAAAAAATCGAACAATTTTTATCAAATATATAGCTATAAAAGTGAGAATGTGTGTGTGTGTGTGTATTTGTGTGTGTGTGTGTGTGTTTGTGTGTGTGTGTGTACATTTTCTTACTAAACTCCTTTATACATTTTCAGTATACAGACTCGAGATTTTTTACGGGTTATTAAGATTGGAGAAAATCTTTTTAATCGGGTTTCGGCCAGAAATTCGGCTGTCAACGATTTGACCTTTGAAAACTTCAAACTCCTCCGCTAATTATGACACTTGACATTTTAGATGCAACTTACTTGGAAATGGATAAAACATTTTAATTTGATTTGGGCCCAAAACTTAAATATTAAGTGTGTCAAAATTGGGGTCAAAATTTTTTTTAAATTGACCTTTGCGGTCTCTACTAATTACTCAGCTAATTTTTGGTCTAAACGTTTGAAATTTTACATAAAATGTAATGAGACATGGGGCAAGCTATTTAATCGTTTTTTGTCAAAAATTTGGCTACCAAGGGGTCAAAGTTCAAAAGATTTTACCTTTGAGATCCCTAGTAAACTAGTAAAGTAAACGCTCTGATCCCAAATAGAACAGGATATTATAGAAACGACTAGAACATTGTGAAAATAACACTGAAGATGAGAGCAGTAATCCAAACAATACGAATAATCCTCATCTAAATGATTTTTCTCTGTAAATAAGTTGTTCTTTTTTATTCACTTTAAAATCAATATTACAGGTCAAAACATGCAAAAATAAAAACTGGAATTTCAAAAAGCTTGTTGATATTGCTCAATCAACAGAATATTAGTGTATTCAATTTAGGTTTACAAATTACCATATATTCTTACAATGAAATTACTGTTTTAATATAAAAGAAATTACTCAGGCGACAGAAGCATGTGTTCTTCATTAAGGCCAGTCTTTTAACGAAAAGCAGCTTAATAACATTTAGAATAACGTTAAAAACAGGCAAAAAATATACATGTTGACAGAATGGACACTTTACGTCAAATTTTTAGAGTAAATATAGTATTCTGATGACTAATCTGTATTAATATGTAACTATACAACGGAGGGATACGCTGTATTTTCTCATGACAAGAGGCACTACAAAATTTCAGCCAGATTAGACATGAGAAAAAGTAGAAAGGACAAAAAGAAAATTCATATCATGTGGAGGGGGCAGGAAAACCTGCTTATATAATTGACAATCCCATCCTCCATGTTGTAATGGAGGCGAAAGAAGCAATGGTCACGTAATAAAGACACGAAGTATTATACGATATACGGTAAAAAATAAATGTAGATTTATTTACATTAATTATAAATTAAAAGTTGTAAGAGTTTGTAGCGAAAGATGAATGAGTAACGTTACTTGCGTTTAGGCCTCAATATTCTTTGAGAGTTCGAACGTGGAGGTTGTTTCCGTCAGATCTGCATTGTCCTGAGGTCCAGCGAAAAAAAGAACGAAATATATAAAACGGAAGTGAACGTAGCTGCATCACCCCCTGGTGGCAAGGTATCGTGTTACCAGAGTTAAAGGGCATTAATTGTGCTTACCTTAAAGTCCTCCGTTTGTGTCAGTTTGTGAAAAACTAAGCTCCTATACACATATCTCATTTATAAAACTCACTATGTCTGTTTCCATATTTTCAAACTAAACTAAAAGTCGCAGAGAGGCGATAGGGGCTTCAAATGATTGGATCTTTTTATGGCCCGTTCTTTAAAAGGTCTTTAGACGGTTGAAATAGTTTTTAAGGGGTCAAAAAGGGGTACAAATTGAAAACATTTTTATACATTTTGTACATTCATCTGCATATACATTTTTAACCAGTTTATATGCGTGTCACATTGGTACAGTGGTAACGTAACCAGCTTTGAGTGCTACAGTTTTGTTTTCGGTTTCGATTCGAGCGGATGGTGCTCGGATACTTTTTTTTTACTTTTGAATTCACGACTCTATAATAATATATAAGAAATCTGTACAAATTAACATATTCAAACGTATTTTACGACCGGGCAAAGCCGGGCGCGCCCCGCTAGTATATATATATATATATATATATATATATATATATATAAAGAGAGAGATAGAAATGACAAAGATTGAGAGTAAAGTTACATGCGTACTTTGTTACATTATCATGTCAATAAGGGTTACAGTATGAGGAATAGGATAGAAACACATTTAAGCGATGACACTTTGAAGCTAAATGTTTCTCGTCAGAAGAGGAGAAAAGTCGGCATTATACAATATATACAAAGACAATACCAATTTTAAAAACATTCAGATTAGAAATGGGTGAACAAGCGGGGTGGGGATAATATGATGGTGAGAAAAAAGGGAACAGCAAGAAATAAAGAATAAAGAAATAAAAAATTAATTAAAAAAGATTTGTTTAAATAATTTTTTAAAGTTTCGAAAACTTTTTTTAAATCATAGAGCATGTTCATTTTTAAAAATTTAAGGCAATGTTTTTCAAAAAAACACCTTCAAGGAAAATATAATATATAATATAATGTAAATAAAATAGGACAAATCAAGCACGAAAAAATGAGAATAAGAAAACATAAAGTTAATGTGTAAAACAATTCTTGGAGGGTAAGCCAATAAAAATACGTGTACTTCAAAATAAAACATCGTGTATCAACATTTCTTGTGCATAAAATGTATCTTCATACATATTATAAGGATTTTAAAGGGTGCAGTATTAGTTGAAAACGATCGCGCATAATACAGATATTAGGAGTCAAAATCAATATCTTGGTGCAATAAAAACCAAAACCTTTCGATAATTTTAAGTAAAACGCATGATGTTTGTAATAATATACAATTTCGTTTTTGGAATTGATCAAATTCGTATTTTCATTTTCGAAATTGATCAATTCCAAAAACTTTTACCCTTTTATTGATATAATCCTGGCTTTTCCTCTCTTCTGACGAGAAATATTTAGGTTGAAATTTCGTGGTCTAAAGAGGTTTCTCCCTTATTCCTCTCTCTCTATGAATCTTATTGATTTGATAATTTAATAAAGTTCAAATTTAACTTCATTCTTCACCCTCTTTACTTGCTCCTTTTAATCAGGTAGTTTTTTTTATCCTGAAATGTTTGTCTTATAATCGCAAATTTATTTTTCTGCTTAATTTTTCTGTATCCTCATTCCTTCAACCATAGGATATCCGTTTCATACATTCATTTTAAATTTAATTTTCAATTTATGTACTAATAAGAAAAATTTATAATTACCTACATCTATTTTGCTAATAACATTTTCTCAGATGAGATAAGCCATTTCTTAAAAATCCATAGATTCAGAAATTTTTTTTTAATTTTCTGTATTTTTTTTTTTTACAATTCATCTGATTTAATTCAGAATTTACATACAAGGTTGAGGTTGTTTTATACATATTGATACTAATATTAATGTTTTATATGATTTACAGTATTATTCAATATGTAATTCGACAGCATTATCTATCTATCCATCTATATATATAGTAAAATACATTTCCTAATATAAATATATATATACACGTACATACATATATATAAACATATATACATATACATACACACATATACACACACACATATATATACATACATATAGTAAAATACATTTCCTAATATATATATACTAGCAAAAGTACCCGTTGTTGACTGGGTTCAAAAACAGCCTACAGAAAATGGACTTTGATTTATGAAAGTATGATAGGTTATGAAAAGGAAAGGTTGTAAAGAGATTGCTTCGAATTTGGGGGTATCAAAACCAAAGCAAAATATGATGAAAGTAAAAATAAAATAGATAACCCCCATAATATATTATACTATACCTGTTCACACTGAAACACCTATCACAATATTCTGTGGATCTATATTAAAAAACCTTGTTAAACTTTATGACATATTTTCATTCTATGGAGGTCAGGCGCGAACGAAAACCCCATAATTTTGTTATACCATAATTCTTCAAACTGAAACAATTATCAAAGTATACTTACGCATATACATATGAAAAGTCTTTATTAAAGTTTGTGCCTATTTCCATTCTATGGAGGCCAGGCGCGAACGCAGACCCCACAATTTTATTATACCATCCCTATTTAAGTAAAAACATACTCATCAAAGTATTATGTACATCTTTATCAAAAACACTTGTAAACGTTTTTTTTTTTTTTTAATTTTAAATTTTTTATTTCCATACTTTGTGGACCAGGCGCGTACGCAGATCCCACAATTTTAATGAATCATCATTTTGCCAGATTAAAAATACCCATTCCTGTGTCTCGATACATCTATCATTATATGTGATCAGTTTTCTATAATAGTCAACCATATAGGAGCCTATTCGTGACCAGACACACACACGGACGTTCCGCTTTGTATTATATATGTTACACACTAGTGTTTGTACGTATAAAATGTATTAAATTCTATTTAAAATTATTATAGTTATAAAATCCGTTTAAGAAATTAAATTGTAGCCCTATTATGAAAAAGTGGTCACCGTTAGCGAAAACGCATCTTTCTTAAGTCCTGTTGTTCAATACCCTGTCTGACTGCCTGCTTTGAATGCCCGCCGATACGTCGTTCGTAGATCCCTAATTTCCTTCTATCTATGTGCTAATTGTCGGTCGCCTAGAGAAGTCAAGAGTGTCTTTGTGGACTAGATTAGAATCTTCCGACCAGCAGCAATTATCAAATATTATATTGGTGGTTACATAAACATGACAGATTAGTGCCTGTAGGTAGAAAAATACACATTTCTGGGTCGAATGCGCACACACACTCGAAAAATATTCTACAAATTGCGCATAAATCATTTTCGAACAGTAAAGGTAGATCAAAGAAATTACAGTAAATCCAGAGATGCGGAATTCTAATCAGCATCTTACGTCCAGCATGTTGCTAATAAAAGATGTCAGTTTTGACCTCTACAAGTTTTCCGATTTCACCTGTCGAACGATGATGTTAGGCTGATTTATTATTTGCTCTCCGATCAGACAACATGAAACGAACACATATCCATGCAGAATTCTTTGAGCATAAAAAAATAAGGGGAAGTTGAAGAGTAGCCTTAAAATGAAATAAGGAATGGCCCTTACTATGCGGAAGCCGCGGTTTAATGGAAGGAAAAACACTGTATTTTATCTGGAAACCTTACGTTTGATGGTGGATGTTTGAAAATTCTCTCTGCTTATATTAATACAATGTTATTTACCCCAGACCATTATATTTCAAATTAAATCACGCTCTTTCAAGAGAGAAAGATATATATATATATATATATATATATATATATATATATATATATATATATATATATATATATATATATATATATATCTTTTTGTCTGGGTTGATTATTTCATTAAAGAAAACACCAAACAATTAACTCACATTTGATCGTTTTTCATAATTCTTGGATGTTATTAATTTAGACAATCATTTTTCATAATTTTAACCCACATTATCGCCCCAACTTACAAAAATAATAGTTATGTAATACTGTATGTTAAAAATATGCATGAAATAAAGTAATGTTTAAAGCGTAAACTGTTTCAAGCATTTCCGGCACTGTCTTCTTATCCCCACCCCATTGTTACAAATATACATTAAATAAATTAATGTCTAAAACGTAAAATGTTGCAGACATTTCCGAGACTGCCTAAATTCCCTACCCCTCTGTTAAAAATATGAATGAAATGTAGTAATCTTTAACTCGTAAACGGTTTCGGCCATTTCCTCGATTGATTTTATACCCCCATCCCACTGTTTAAAACATACATGAATTAATGTAATATTTAAATCGTAGACCGTTTCAGCTTTTATATATTAGATAAAGTAATTTTGAGATCGTAAACTGCTTCAGCCGTTTTCGGGCCTGACTCCGTATCTCCAATTCTTTTTAAAATATATATGAAATAAAGTATTTCTGAGATTCTAAACTGCTTCAGCCATTTCCGAGACTTACTCCATATTCCCCTTCTTCACCTCTTTAAATATATGCTGTGTCAGTTATTTTGTATTTTTTTAAGAGGTAATGCCTGGTAGAAAACTATATTATACTTACTTGGCCTTTTGGCTAAGATCAAAGTGTAGTATCTGCTGACGCAGCATTTCAGCGAAATCATCTACTGACCCCTTCTCCATGAACAGAAAATTTGTGGTAATGCTTGGGAGAATGAGCAGGTACTAATTCATCACCCCAACCTCACCTAAAAATATGAAGGTTTGGTAATCTCTGGTGGCCTCCAGAGTACTTTTTAAAGCAACATAATCGTGCTTGCGCCCCCACCATCATTAACACGTCACTTCCGGAAAATGACTCAGTAGTTTTTCGAAATACATGATTTCATTATAAATTGTATTTTTTAATACGAGTACTACACTGTAGAAGCACCTTATTTAAAATTCATGCTACTCAAAAAATAAATAAGTGCAGTTAGTGATTAGACAACACTTGCTTTACAATAATCAAGAAATTGGATTGAGAAACGGATACTTAATGTTAACTAATAATAAACAAAAATACAGATAATGCATGTCAGTTTCTTATTTAATAAATTGTTAGGTGAAAGTACAGAATAGTTTAAAATATATCTTCCCCTCTCCATATTAAGAATGGTTTTCTAAATAATAACGTTATTATTTCAGCGTGGTCCATATTCCATGTGTCAACCCTCCCCCTCTGTCTAACATATGAAATAAAGTAAATATGAGATCGTAAAAAAGATATATAGGTTTGTTTTCATATTTACAAATTTCAAACCGCGAATAAAATTTACACCGCGAATAAAATTTACATATTTAACAAATGAGTTGATGTCATCAGTTAGAATTTAAAAAAAAAAAAAAAAAAAAAAAAAAAAATATTATTATTATTATTATTATTATTATTATTATTATTATTATTATTATTATTATTATTATTATTATTATTATTATTAATAATAATAATAATAATAATAATAATAATAATAATAATAATAATAATAATAATAATAATAATAATAATAATAATAATAATAATAAAAAAAAAAAAAAAAAAAAAAAAAAAAAAAGACGAGCGTTCCAGCCTGAGAAAAAACCGTATTTATTCTGATGTAGTTTAGAATAAGTAATATTTGAAAAAGTAAAATCTATATTTTTAAAAGAAATTGACAAATAATTAAATTTTGATTTAAGTTCAATATAGCATTAATTTGGGTAAATGTATGACATTATATTTAACAGATCTAAGGGTTGGGTAGATTATAAAAGCAAATGGTTAAAAGAAACATATCTATGAAATGCTACTAAATAACGTGATTTATTTGATGCTAGCAGGTCGCCCGGTGTTGACCTGTCGTAACATAAATTAATTAATCATTAATTCATACAGATTTCCAATTTATTATTATAGAAAAATTCTCTATTGATTATTATATTGTATAGTAAGGACTTCCAAATTTTTAAAATGACTTCGGTGCCATCAACTGAAATTGAAACCAAAACAGTCAGCACTCCAGCCTTAGTCGTCATATAGCGCTTCAACTTTCGTTGTTACCGTCTGACATTATTAGCTGGATAAAAAAAAGGTTACACATTAAGTGACTTCTCGCTAAAATGTACAGGGTGGTCCAAAATAAGGGTCCTATTTTAAAAAATTCATAAATTCATGTAAGTTTTAAGAAGTGTTTTTCGGCCAAAATTTGTTTTGTTTATTTCAAAAAAAATCTCGGAAGGGTCAGTCTACACACACAGTTTGGTGAGTTTAACTTTTATTTTGGGGAAGTTATTCAAATTTAAAGATAGGACCCTTATTTTGGCCCACCCTGTATATGTATACATGCTCAGAAGTTAGTTGATTTACTCCTGCCAAGGTCAATTGTCCGTTTTCAATCAAGACCCATTAGCCGCTATTTGTACAAGCTAAAAACCAAATCGAAATTGTTTCTGAAGTCCAAATACCCTATATATCAAGTGGCAAGTCTGTAAACTAAATATTCAAAAGGAAGTTTGGTAAAGAAGTTTTGCACATACACAGACAAAATAGCTTTATATATATGTGTATAGGTCCGTGTGTTAGAACGTTTTCATCCTAAATTCTACGCAATTATACACAATGTGGAAAATATGAATAAATAGATTTAAGTGTAATAGTTAAATGAAACCAATTATCTATTACGAAACCGCAAAATGAACAATTAATGAATGCTAGTTGTTCAAAGTTATATGCAAATTAGATTTCTTTCACGAAGTCGCTCGCATATCCATGACTGGGTATATTAAGTCGTTAAATAGAAAATGTAGGCTTTTAATATCAATGCCAGATTGAGAAAAAAAACTCAATTTTATCGATATATAGATTTCTCCTCGTTTCTTGTCAACGTCGGGAATAATATTTTTTTATTATAAATTTAGGTTGGTTGTTTTTGTTTTACAGCATATCAACCCTGTTCAGGTTATTTAATGCCGAATCCAAAGATTGAAGAAAATTTTTTAATAGAATATATTTGTTGTTTTCAAGTCGGTTTCTATTTAACCCATAGTTGGGACCCTAACAGGTACTACCACTCCGGGTCAGAGTGGACCTGGGAGGAATGGTAATTAAAGGGTGGCTCCACACTCCCCAAAGCCCGCAAGCTGGGGCCTTACCACTGGATATAGTTTAAGGTCATATCCAGGACCGGGAAGTAGAAGAAAAAAGGGGGAGGGAGGGAAGGGGGCTGTTGTTTTTGTTTTTGGTTTTGTAGAACATAAGTTTTACAAAAGAGAATAGAAAAACAAAAAGGAACATCAATGTAGGTGCATTTCGTCTCAGGAAGCCAATAGACAGTCTGATCTGGCAGCACCAGTATTATAAATTTACTTCAACCACTCGGCCTCTGTTCGATAGGTACAATTTAAAACGTCACTAATTACTAACTGCTAGACATTGACGTGGGTCTGAGACCAACCCTTTCATAATGCAGTTTCGTTGGGGGTCATCAATGCATATCAGTGCGCTATATTCACTTTTCATATTTTTCTTAGTTTTCATGAATTCTATTTATGTAAACTATGATTGCATCCAAGTGTGGTCTCAATAATGATTCCAAACAACAGAAATCGCATTGTTTTTGTTTAGTTAAATTCGAAAGTGCCATTTTGGCTTAGTGATTATTAAGCTCTCCGTTCATTGTAGATTTAATCACTGATTAAATCTACAATGAACGGAGAAGCTTACCGATAAACATGAAACGCCATCTTTGCTGTACGGATGAAATTAAAGAAGAAAACCCTCATCTAAAAATAAATCAAAGATTTCTTTGTTAAAACCGAATGCGGAAAAATGCCTCAGCTGAAGTACTGCGAAATGTTTCTGCAAAATATTAAAACACTATTTTTTAGTATTTTCATTCTTAAGGATGTCGTTATTAAAATACTTTCATATTCAAATTGTCAACCTTACATTGAATTATGTGAAAAACATGTATTTATTTTATAATATTCTGGGGATTCAAAAAAAAAAAAAAAAAAGAAAAAAAAAAGCGCTACAAAGATCTTTTAAAGATCAGGAAATGAGGAGCCGACTCTAATTTATGGCAGTTACATGCCAGGAACAGAGCCATTCGGAAAGGCATCATCGCCAATGTAACAACGGTACTATTATCTCTGTCTATAAGATTATTGTGTCGGATGGAAATTGCTCCAAACGAGAATGAAAAATAATTATCGAAAAAAAATAAAATAAATAGATAAATAAAAATAATAACTATCGAAAAAAAACAAAAAACAGTTTGAATGGCTTTAGACCAAGATTATAAATAGGAGGAAAGCAGTCAGCATTAAGAGAGTTCCACAAGCTTGTACTTCATGGAAAGAGGATACTGGAATACGATGCAGTATTACAATGAGGTATACAAAAGGTGAATTGATGGAGACCACTAGAATAACTAGTCAAATGAGGTGGAATAAAAGAACTACGAATAGAATAAGGAATTCTAAAAAAATAAAAACATACCATAAAAGTATTTATAAAAATGGCTGAGACTAGCAGCATTACGCATGTGACAGAAAAGTTGCGGAGAAGAAGACACTGCCTGAATTCTTGTTCTATTAAATAATTAGGGAGTTTAAAACTGTACAGTGACTTACTCAGTTTCCACACGAAATTTTTATTTTTCATTTTAAATCCCAAGCAAATATATTTCCTTTAACGCATCTAAAACCAAACTCCTATCCTTACATCATCAACGCTCTGATCCCCATCTGGCATCAATTGGGATGGATGGCTCTCGTCTGGGAGAAGCCCCGTGTTTTGACAAGCTTCTGGGTTTGACCTTTACTCCTAATCTGAAATGGAACACGTACATCAAGTCTGTTGCCAAGGTCGCTGGAAAGATGGTGGGATCCTTCTACCGCTCCAGAAGATATCTCACTACTGATGCAATTCTCTATCTATATAAAAGCCAAGTACGTCCAAGGATGGAATACTGCTGCCATATTTGGGCAGGAGCTGCTAAAAACAGCCTATCCTGCCTTGACAGAGTACAAAATAGACTTCGTGGCTTAGTGGGGGATGCCCTTTTCTCTACCCTGCAACCTCTCTCCCACAGAAGAGACGTTGCGAGCCTATCCTTGTTTTATCGTTATTTCCATGACAGGTGCTCGTCTGAACTCCAATCTCTGGTCCCCCTTCGCCAATCTTTCACGAAAAACACCCGTCTAGTCGAATCGACTGTGAAAAATTTCCCCCACTCTTTATCTGTGCCTAAATCAAAACGTGGATTCTATGAACAAAGCTTCTTTCTTAGACCTGCACGCCTGTGGAACTGTTCCGTCTGCCTGCTTCCCACCTGACTATAACTTGGATGTGTTCAAGTCCAACGTTAACAAATTCCTAATGAACCGCGCCCTTAAGTAAACACTTCATCAAATCTCCACACTAACGTAATGTACTTGCAATAACCCTTATCCCTGTGTGGCTTCCGGGCCTTGATAAGTGGTGACCACTGTGTAAAAAAAAAAAAAAAATTCTCACAGTCCATCGGAGCATTTTTTTTTACATTCATTTGATTTGTATTTTTTCAGTTGTATTGAGCGGACAGTTGCAATAAAATACGGTACTCACGCACTTATTGATCCGTACTGAAATAACGTTATTTAAAATCATTCTTAACATGAGGAGGGGGGAGGGGGTTTGTACTTATTCTATACTTTAACCTTACAATTGAATAAAAAAAAAAAATCATAAAACTTTAATTAAACTTGGAAATACGATTTAAAAAATACCGCGGATTAGTAAGTGCATTAGCACATAAAATTCTAATTGTTAAATTTGTCGTTGATGAGAATGTAGAAAAATATTCGACTCCAGAAATTTGTGAAAAACCTTTTGCAATAAATCTTGCTTTAAAAGTTTCGCTGCCAAAAAACAAAGCGAGAAGAAATTATATTCTTAGCCTCTGGTTTCGATACCATTTCCTATGTATTATTTTCAGATACAGGTTCCAATTCGGATTGTATAACGCTTTTCTATTCTTGGTGATGTTCTGAATTAATCGCCTCAATATAACTTTTTGGTGCGCTTTTTAACAAGTAACAGTAATCCATTACGTAGTCTTGTAGCTTTTCAATTTTTAAGAAGTCTGGCCTTTTTCGATCCCTAATCGGGTATCGACGTGTTGAGTAAATATTTACGTCAGTAGATTTACTACAATTTTCGTTAATATTTTCGTTGTGATCGGCAAAAAAAAAAAGTAATATTTCCTCACGTTTTTCGTCCGCGGATTCATTTTTTAAATTAAATTAAAGTGAATTTAACACATCTATCTTTTTTTCGTCCAGAAAGCAGATTAAATAAGCCGGACTGATTTTATCGTAGCCTATTAAAATACCTTTTTCGCTATTAATACAGGGTGTCCACAAAAGTCTGGCTACATCATGTAGCCAGACTTTGTGGAAGCATCCTGTAGATCATATATATATATATATATATATATATATATATATATATACATACACACACACATACAAAGTCTGGCTACATAATGTAGCCAGACTTTGTGGACACCCTGTATTTAGTTTATTGGCATTTTCTATGAATTCAAAGCAATTTGAACCAAACATATGTATTTGGTTCAATTATGGTTTTACACCGCAAAACGTTTCATACGGGATTTTGCCTAATCTTTTATTGAACGATCTATTTCTGATATACGCCGCCACCCTTAAAGCCTATGTCCATAAACTTTGGGCTAATTTAGATAAGTAGACATCTTGCCATCTCGAAAAGGGTTCACTATGCTCTTTCAGCTGAGCCATTTTGAATTGAGGAATAAGGCGCTGATTTTTCGTGTTTAGAATGATGGTTAATTAATAAAAGTTCAAAGTCTTTACTAGTAAATTCAGCTCCATTGTCTGAACATATATATTTACCGAACTGTACGAGGCGATGTCAGCATAATTTCTTAGTGGCGAGAATAGTGTCGGGTTTATTTAAGAAATAAACCATAATTAAATCCTGAATAATCGTCAACAAAATTTAATGCATACCTCAATTTATCGCCTCCCATTGGGCTTATTGGGCATACCAAGTCACAGTGCACAAGAGAGAGAATTTTTGTGGCCTTTTTGTCGGGTGTTTTGCTTATACATTTCGCCATTTTTCCCTGTGCACAAACATCATATTGGGAGATCGTCTGAAATGTAGACTTCGACTACATTTAATAACTTTTTAATATCAGCTGTATTGAAGTGTCCTAGAATTTTATGCCCGATTTTCAAGTCGTGACAGGCAGTTTTTAAGGGAACCATACTTTTTAAATAATGTAGTCAGTCATTTTTTAATGTCAAATACAGTTCCATTTGGGTATATCGATTTTGACTTGTTATGGCCAAACTTTATATTCACACCTTCTTGGATGGCTACCTGTATGGAAAATATGTCTTGCTTAAATGTAAGTCTGAAAAGAGCATTTTTAAGAATGCAGTTATAAATTTTGCCCTCATTATTAGTGATACTTAAGAATCGCCTCTTGCCAAGACTATATCATTTATTTGAATAGTTCGACAAAATGACTGGATTAAAGTTCGAATCAAAATTAATAAAATCAGACTCCTTGTTGATAACGTGTGCTGCAGTACAACTGTCTACGAGAAAATTTTTACCGTTTGTCGTGTTGCCAAAGTTACATGTGAATAGAAATGCATGTTCTTCATGAAAGTTCAACGTTTTTTATGGAGTCAACTGCTGAAATTTTATATTGACATTGGAAACTTGTGATTGGGTCGTCCATAATTATAGCAGATAATTTTATTCTTTTTCTTGGGAAAATTATTTTTGGGGATAATTGCGGTTGGATGTGTAATTTGGTTGTCGGTTTCGAGAAGCATTTTTTGAATTTCATGATATTGTTAGAGTTATTATCGTCCACAAGCATCTGATTCGTCTCTTCGTAACGATGCAATACCACTGTAAAATCACTGAAAGTTATGGGTTTGTCTTTTTGCGTTATAACAGTTGTTAATGGTTTAAAATCAGCTGTTAGTCCCTTAAACGTCATTGATATTAACATGCAATCGCTTATTATTTTACCTGAGAGTTTTAATGTATTTGCTGTTGTTTCTGCCCTTATAACATAGTTAGTAATCGTCTCATCATCGCTACGTTTTAGTATATATAGATTTATATATAGATTTCATTTTCGGCTTCCCTTTTGATAAATAATGTTCCTTTAATATGTTCAATGTTTCGGTCCATCATCCAAGGCATCTCTTATAATCAGAGACAGACTTCTTTCGTCTAAGAATTCAATGAGTTCTGCAAAAACAGCTGTATTCTTTTCGATAAATTCGGGGTCGTTAGGATTCTCTAGTGGAGACTGAATAACTTTGTGTAGTTTTCGTATCCTTAAATACACTAGAAATTTCACCTACCATAAATCGTATTTAGATTCCGATCCGTCAAAGCAAAATCGATGGCTGGACACATACCTGTTTAATATTCGGTAATTATGTTGAACAAAGATGACGGTAGTAAATCAAATCGGTGAAGAATCAATGCAGTCACGATCTCGACTGTTGAGTAATTCTTTAGAATAAAGATGGCGGCATTAGATCAGCGAAGAATCAATGCAGTCACGATTAGCAGTAATTCAATATAGAGGTTGACAGCGATCTGACCTGAATCCAAATAATTCGATATTTTTATAATGATTTCGGAGGCTTCTCATTGATTGATTGTCCTCAACGTAGTTATAAATAATATCGTCCATAGCATTCGGATCATACCACATTGGTCCTTGTATATATATTTGTAACTTTCGGGTTTAAAGTAGGATGTCCACAGAGTGATTCTGGTATTTTGGTGAAAGAGTCTAGTTAAGTTAACGTTATGTTAGTTAGGTCAACATTAACCCCCATCCCCCTTTTTCGGCCTTGTGCCACATTTTTATTTGTATAAATTTATTTTTGTCAAATAAAATAAATATTTACCACATTGGTCCTCTGATGGGGGAAGGTCTCCAAGCGGCTTCGGCTGCAGGGAGACAGGGTAGTACTCGTCAAGGATTCGTCACTTGACACTCAGCCCAACATTGTTCGATTGAGGTACGCCGCCTGGGTAATACCTAGGAGGTCCACCCTCCCAGGCCTTGCCACCGGGCTTTCCGGTGGGGCAAGTTTATTGCTTGCTGCCCGAGGCGCCCCGACCGGGGAATGCCGACGGGGTTACTCAGGCAATTTTTAAAATTGCAGGAGTGCCCATTCTTTAGGGGAGCCTGCGGGGTTCCCACTTTCCAGCATTGTGCCACATAATGCTGATGTGGGCAGCATTTAAATATATACCCCATTAGTCCTCTGATGGGGAAGGCCTCCTAGCGGCTTCGACTGCAAGGAGACAGAATAGTACATGTAGAGGATTCGTCACTTGACACTCATCCCAACAGGTGAGGGGATGGGAACCGGCCCAGCACCTGTTAGACAGAGGTACGCCGCCTGGGTAATACCTAGGTGGTCCACCCTTCCAGGCCTTGCCACCGGGTTTTCTGGTGGGGCAAGTTTACTGCTTGCTGCCGGAGGCGTCCCGACCGGGGAATGCCGACGGGGTTACTCAGGCAATTTTTACAATTGCAGGGGTGCACCTCCATTAGGGGAGCCTTCTGGATCCCCACCTTCCGGCCTTATGCCACATTTTGCCGAAGTGGGCGGCAAATAAATAACTACCTCCATTAGTCCTCTGATGGTGAAGGTCTCCTAGCGGCTTCAGCTGCAGGGAGACAAGGTAGTACTCGTCAAGGATTCATCACTTGACACTTAGCCCAACAGGTGAGGGGCCGGAGACCGGACCAGCACCTGTTAGAATGAGGTACGCCGCCTGGGTAATACCTAGGAGGTCCACCCTCCCAGGCCTTGCCACCGGGCTTTCCGGTGGGGCAAGTTTATTGCTTGCTGCCTGAGGCGCCCTGACCGGGGAATGCCAACGGGGTTACTCAGGCAATTTTTACAATTGCAGGAGTGCCCATTCTTTAGGGGAGCCTGCGGGGTTCCCACTTTCCGGCCTTGTGCCACATATTGCTGATGTGGGCAGCAATTAAATACTTACCCCCATTAATCCTCTGATGGTGAAGGTCTCCTAGCGGCTTCGGCTGCAGGGAGACAGAGTAGTAGTACATGTCAAGGATTCGTTACTTGACACTCAGACCAACAGGTGAGGGGATGGGAACCGGCCCAGCACCTGTTGGACTGAGGTACGTCGCCTGGGTAAAACCTAGGAGGTCCACCCTCCCATGCCTTGCCATTGGGCTTTCCGGTGGAGTAAGTCCATTGCTTACTGCCTGAGGCGCCCCTACCGGGGAATGCCGACGGGGTTACTCAGACAATTTTTTAAATTGCAGGGTGCCCCTCGTTTAGGGGAGACTGCTGGATCGCCACTTTCCAGCCTTGTGCCACATTTTGCCGAGGTGGGCGGCAAATAAATAACTACCCCCATTAGTTCGTCTTTTGATGTTGGGTGCGCTTTTCGGCCTCTTGGCAAAGATCAAAGTGTAGTGTCTGTACTCACAGTGCGAACCTCTGATTCTGAACCATCTGTCCGTGTGACCTTCTCTTGTCCCCGCAAGGACCAGCCCCTTCTTTGTGGGTTGGACCGGAAAGGACCATTCTTTTTTGTTACTCTTTTTCCTAAATTGTTTTTGTTATTGCCCATCATGGGCGACTAATTGTTTTCGTTTTTGTTACAGATAGTCCGGGGTCCAGCTAAGACTTAAGCAGCCGGCAGGGCCAAGGGATACTCATGTGCCTTTTTAGGCGACGGTACCCTTGGTTTCCGAATCGGCGGGTCTTGATTGGGATCTGGGCCAATAAAGCAGATGGAGCAGGCCTCTGCTCCTGCCACCTCGGGGGACGCCCCGGGTGTAGATGTCGATATCCTGTTCGGTGCAGGGGGTGCCGCCCCGAAAGGCACTCCTAATTCGAGAGCGGTTTCGAGGGTCGCCACCCCCATTGGTTTGAGTTCGAGGGCTGCTTCCCAGAAAGGCGACCTAAATTCAGGCGGCTCGTCGGAATCCAGTTTCGTGGAGGTCGGGGTGATAGATGGCATCCCTTCCTCAACTGCTGAGCCCTTCACCATACAAGTAGAAGACAAGCGAAGAACATGAAAGTCGTCAGCATCTGCGATGCTGTCAAGCCGGGAAAAACAATGAGAAGCTTCGAGGCAATACGTGAAGGACAACCCATGGATTTAGATGCCGAATATTGGAGGACGGCGAGAAGAAGGAAGAATCGGCGGGTGAAGCCTTGGTGGGGCTTGGAAGATGAATCGCCAACGCCGCCGCCAGCGCAATCGCAGTCAGAGACTAACAGCCTCCAGAAGTCGTCGGAGGTAGGGATAGGTAAAACGAATTCACTAGAGGTGATAGTGGTGGATGGGTGCTCCCCGGGGATGGGGGGATGAGGCAGTGTGGAGCCGGCAAAGACAGAGGAGTGGTCAGCCCTCGCAGTTACGGATTTTCCGATTCCTGCAGCCCAGAGAACAGCAGCGGTAGCAGTAGCAGCAGAAGCAGATGAGAAGGCGTCGGAGGAACCACCGAAGAAGCCGGAAAGTTGAGGCCCGAAAGAGAAAGAATCAAAGACTCCGGAATATTACAGGGAGCTGTTCCGGGAGAAGTCCTAGGAGTACATCGAGGACAACACAATAAAGGTGATTCCAGGAACCCTCGAAAAGATAAGGGAAAGATCAGTGTCCCTGGTTACCTCCGAGGCAAAAGGAAGAGGGCTGACGGGGGTCCCCAAGGACCGAATGTTGGAAATGTTGGGCGAACTGAAGATTCCCGCTCAATATGCCGTACGAAGGAGTTATCCCATATGGGATCTCCTCTTGCCGACGAAGGAAGATGAAGAAAAGGTGGAAGAGGGGATCTCACATGGAAGAGTATCCGATTGAAACCTGACTATCTCTCAAAGAAAAGAACGGCAGTGACGATCCTGGGCGTCCCGTGTTTTTTGATGGAAGAGCAGATTGGGACAATAATGTCACAATACGACGAAGTTGAGGGGATAGAAGCGGTGAGGGGCCCCCGCAACATCATGATTGGAGATTACAGAATCCGGATGCGTGTGGATCGCAAAGGATTTAATGAGATCCCCGCTCAGCTGAACTGCGAGGGCTGGGCAATGGCGGTAATTGCAGGAGGCCACATTATTGGCATTGCAAAAAACCCGGCCACGTGACAAGATTCTGCCCTCTAAAGAAAACAGTGGCAGAAAGGAAAACTGAAGAAGAAGGAAGAAGGAACAAGGCAGAAGAGAAGTCAAGAATGGGGGAAGGAAAGAAGGACAACGCTTGGAGCAAGATGGTCGCGAAGAGGGGTAAGAAGCAGGAGCCGGATACACAAGCAGCGCCCAGAGGAGTGGCAACGGCACGAAGATAAAATTAAGGGTCAGCTCCTCGGAGTCCGAAGGTGACGGGGCCGAGGACAGGATAAGACAAAAAGAAAACAGAGAAAAAAGAAAAAGACGTAGATCCTGAACTTCCGGCAACCCAACCCCAGGAGGAAGTTCAGCTAACCCCTTCCATATTCACCACCCCTAATATCGAGAAGGAGTAAACAGGAGTTCCGGCTACAGAAAAGGAAGTGCAAGAAGATCAGGAAGACCAGAGGAAGGCGGCCCCGAGAGAAGAGAAGACCAGAAAATTCCCTTTCTGGCCCAGGGAGCGAATATGCGAGGTCGCCCTGAGTCAGGTGGTCAGTGACCTCAACGGAAGGCAGAGGAAATATCTGAAGGAGCTGGAGGGCCTCTCCAAGGTCGATGGGAAAGAGGTCACTGATCCACGGAATTTTCCGGATGCTCCCGCAGTGATAACTTTCGTCCGGGTGAATAGGGGAAGAAAGGCGAAGGCGCTGTGGAGGATGCTGGAGGCGGTAAATGTCAACAATCCCAGGGGTTAAATTAGTGGGCGGGGAGTACCCATCTTTCGGCAAGATAGCCAACCAATGCGAAGGGAGGGTCCCAATCTATGTTCACCTCTCCTTCTATGGGGCTATTAAAATGACGTTCCCCTTGGACGTGGGGGGGGGCCTGGCACGAGACGAGCGGCTTACGTCCGATCTGCTCTCGAGCAATCTCGGCCAGGCCTTCAAGGTCCTCACCCCTAATGACTACAGACCCATCGTAGACGAATATTACTAGATAGGGAAACATGGCTACGAGCTTGAACCTAGCTAGTTCGAACACGAGAGGCATGAGATCTCGAAGCAAGGCTGCTCTCGTGCTGAGGGATCTCATGGCACTTTAGGTAGCTACTTTGCAGGAGACCCACTTTGTTGGGGCCGGGGATTGCGATGAGCTGGTAGATGACTTTGACGTTTACTCAGCATATGGCAATTTCCATAGTTGTGGGGTTTCTGTGTTAGTGAGTTGCACCCTATCTTCGACGATTACCGTTGTTCACGCGCACGCTCATGGAAGGTTGGTCGTGGTCGATGTTGCTGTTAAAAGCGGCGAGTTCCGGATCGTGGCAGTTTATGCGCCTAAAGTCCGCAGCGAGAGGGTTTCCTTTTTTCAGTGGGTGGAGGTGTTTTTCTCTTCGGGTCCAGAGCAGTGTTAATGGGGGACTGGTTTACCTTGGAAGTCGCCGCTCATTCCCTGCGATCCCAGCCCGATATTTTTTGGAAATAACGTCCCTTAGATTCCCCGCTCCCCACTAGGGAACGACCTGCTTGGTTTAGACCTCGTTTGGGGAAACGGAAGACATTGAGCGTTCCAGTGACTTAGAGTGTACGTATGGAGGGCCCCCCTTACTAATCCATCCCCATAGGCATTTTGTTTGGTTATTTTATTTTTCTTTCTTTTTGGATGTTTGCTAGTTTGCCCCCTCTCCTTCATCTCACCCCCATCAATTATATAAAAAAAAATTTAAAAAATCCTTATGTTTGTAAATATTTTTCTGTTTTATTTTTGTATATAATTCTTTTTTACAGAACCGGAGAAAATCGCCAGCCATCTTGTAAACTGGGGAATTCGGTTTTAAGTAGGTTCATGGTAAGAATGAGGCGTTTAGAATGATAAACCTAGTGTAGGGAAAAGTAATAAAGTCTTTGACACAACAGAAAAAGATGTGAGAGAAGCTTGGCAAATTGTAGTCGGCAAGAAGATTCCTGGTCGCCTTTCGCTTGAGCAATCAAAATAAGAAGCGATGCTTGAAAAGGACCCCTGCGCAGCCAAATGTGTGGAGATTGTGAATCTCAAAAAGAAATAAGATTCACAACAACACCCAAATCTCCCAGCAACTCTAAATCCCCTACTCCGTAACAGAGTTCCATTCCTCAATGTCAAATAATATTAAACCCCATCACTCAGTCACTCACGAAATCAAAACCCGTTCATTGTCTAAAATAATGTATCCTCCTGCCTCATCTCCTGTCCCTCAGAAACTCTCTAAATTAATTTCTCTAAGCTCTGTTAAGAAATCCTCCTCCCAACCCTCCCCTGTCCCTTCTACGTAAGCTACCCCGCACAATACCCCTCCTGCATCCTCCATAAAGACCCCACCTGCGACTCCGATGAATACTGAAAAAATCCCCCCCCCCGAATAAGAAAAGAAAAATACATTACTTACCTGGCAGAAAGATTTGTAAGATTAGCGACCCCCAAATTAACAATTCTTTTTACTTTAAGGGGGTCGATTTATCTAAGCTATTAGAGTTCAGGAAGGTGGCTGGTAAGCCAATTGATGACCCTTCGTATTTTCCCAACACCAAGAAAATACTTACGATAATAAAAAAAAGGAGGCGCCAAAAAACCTATGGGCACTGCTGGAAGAAGCCAATAATCGTTTAATCTAGCAGTGCCCATAGCCATTTTGAAAGACCCGGATATTAAAGCCTAAGAAAATGCTGTGTTGGTAAAATGGACCCCTCCCTCTAAATTAACCTATCTTCGCATGTCGGCGGTATGTCTCGTGATGGACATCGACACTCACATGGGTACTTATTCCATCACGAGAGTCATCGGCATGCTTACGAGCGCGATATTCGTTTCTTGTTTTCAACCTTAAGGCACTATCATGGCTACTAAGCTTGCTAATGTGAATATCTTAGGGTTATGGGCCAACTCGCGAAAATTGGGTTACCGTCTAGGGGTACTAACAGAGATCGGGACGTATGAGTTTTGAATTGTCCAAATTTCCACAATATAGTTTACTCGGATCACCGACGTGTTCATGTACGGGTAAACTTAGATAAACCTAAGCCTAGATTAGCCGGTCATTGGAAGCTCAACACGTCATTGTTCGACGTGTAGGGTTACCGTCACGGGCTATTATTAACCTACAGCAGGAATTGACGGGGAATAAGTGGTGGGTAAAAATAAAGGAAGCAAACGACTAAATCTACAATCTAGGGCAGTTAAAGCGACACTAGAATCTGGATTCGATCGGGCGGTAGAGGAGGGGGATAGTGCTCGCGTTAATATAATTAAGGCTCAGCTTGCCTCCCTAACTGAAAAGGAGCGCCAAGCTTTAGTGATTAGGGCTAGGTTAAAAAGAATGCCCCAGGAAGCAACAAACATGGCCGCTGAACTGCGTACCGAGGAGTTTCGAGAAGCTGCTAACCAGCACATCGCACGTGTCACATTGCCAGATGGGTGTACTATGACTACAAACCAGGGTGTACTAGAAGCGTTTAGGCTCCTTATCTAGGGGCTTTTTCCATGGAACCCGGTCTTTCATTAGAACAGTTCGATACCTATTTGGCTGACTTTTCTCGTCTTTCGTCGACCAAAGCAGCTAGGTACGAAGGTGGCATAAATAAGGATGAAGTCACTGAAGCCTTAAAGCGTGTCGACCTTAACAACTCACCGGGAATTGATTGTCTGCTATATCAAGTGTATTTGAGGTTGTCGCACATCTTTATTCCCTTGCTGACAGTTATATTTAACTCATAGTTTAGGAAGAGATCAATCCCCGAGTACTTTACCATTGCTGTCGTTAAGCTGTTACGCAAAAGCAAAGATGGTGAGGATGGGTTAGATAATTATCGGCCCTTAACGGTGCTTAACACAGAGTTAAAGATTTTGGCCAAGATTCTTGCCAATCGCCTGCAGCTTGTCCTGGCCAGTCTTATTAGCCCCGAGCAAACTTGTGAAGAGCAGGACAATCAAGGATAACTTTAGATCAGCCCAAAGCTTTCGATGGGTTGTCCATCGTTACTTGGAAGCTGTTTTGTCAGCGGCCGGTTTGGCCCGCAATTTCGCTTGTGGGTTCATCTTCTCTATGCCAACCCCGTGGTGACGGTAGAAGTAACTGGGAAGTATCGATCCCCTTCATCTTATCACGTCCTATTACTCAGGGTTTCCTTTTATGACCGATGCTCTATGTGCTTGCGCTGGAACCTTTCCTGCGCAGGCTAAGGGTTAATCCGGTCCTACACGGAATCACTTTGCCAAGCGCCGCTTGCCAGGTGAAGTACTCCGCCTATGCCGACGATGTAACAGTGCTTGTAACGAGCAATGCTGAGATTAGTGTCGTCAATGTAGAAATAACATTGTATGAAACGGTAACAGGGGCCAAAATTAACTGCGACAAGTTTTCGGGTTTGTGCATCGGTGCCCTTCAGGAACGCTTTAGTTAGAGCGACGGGCCTTGCAAGATACTCGGCGTCTGGTTCGGTTCTAACCTTCAGTTGGAGAAAAATTGATCGGAGTTTCTGAAAGCGGTATGGTCTACAGCTGCTCTGTAGGTCAGCAAGAACCGTTCGTTAAAGAGGAGAGCGGAGGTGTGCAACTCTCACATCTATTCTATCTTCATTTATCGTCTATCAATTCTTCCTATCCCATCAGATACGCTACTATATTTGCAGAGGGCTCTTTTGTGACTTGGAAAGGTCCCTATGGTCTGTTGCAATATCTGTTATCTCCATCCTTCTGAAGGCGGTCTAGGTATGCCAAATGTGGAGATTTGTCTCCACACGCTTCGGCTCTACTTCCTGGATCGAATGTGTACGCAAAGTGAGGGAAACGGTGGCCTTTGGAAAGAGGGCGCTAAGAAAGCCTTTCCAGCTTTGAGGAGTATGCACTTGTCCGAGAGGGAGGAACACAGGTTCCCAGAGGTGAGTGCTCCTTCTATCGCGTGTTGTCGCGCTTTGAAGTTCCTTTTAAGAGTGAAATAAAGTCTCTCTAACGCCCTTGTCCCGAAAGACATTCTATCGGGTTTTAGTTAGGGTATCCTTTAGGAATGACATTGGTGAGGCACAATGATGTGATAATAAGGAAGGGCAGCTTCGCTCAACCTGGTCTTGGGCACCTGAGTCAGGGTGTCTCACTAATAATGAGGCCTCTCTGGCCTGGTTGGTAATCCGTGATACTCTGTGGGTCGGTAAGAGACTTCACTCAGCTGGCCTATTTGTAAAAGGTGCGGCGATGAAGTCAAGATTTTATGTCACGCCTTCGTTTATTGTCGCATCGTTGTGCCGCTGATTTAGTTTGTTATAGCCTCATGGTTCGCAGACTGAACTACCGTCTCTTACTCTATTAATGTCTGTAGCAACTGGACACCAAAAACTGATAGGCTTAGAAAAGAAATGTTTTTGACCTTGCTAGCTGTTATGGGAGGAGTGATTTGTATGAAAGTGTTTCTACGGATCTGAGAGCTTCGCTCCTCTCGACCTTATATGAATTTTTTGTTATTATTTGAAGGTTCGTATTAAAGTCGAGAGGGTTAGACTCTCTTCGTCTGACTTTGTTGACAGGTTGGTGTCTGCTGCGTGTGTTTGTCAATGGAGCAAGTTTTGACTGGTACTTGGACGTGCCTTACGAAAATGATTTTGAGTAGCAAAACGGAACGTTAGCTCTGACACGTTCTTTTTTTAGTCCAGAGTAGGTCACGTTTTAGTTTAGAGTAAAGACCCGTTTTGTAGGCTCTTGTGTCCATAACTTAGCTAGTGCGTGATAATGATCATTAGTTTGCCCCGTCTTTAGTTCGTGCTGTTTTCTTTTTATCTCCATTCCCCTCCTCAATTAGGTGACAGATCGCTTGATTTGATACAGGTTCCCTTTCGAAAGTTCGTAAGAGGTGTTGGTAATAAAGCTTCTGGGCCGCGTCGCCCTTTCAACTAGTAAATCGGCGTATCTGTCACAGTTTAATAATGGGAGGTCCTTTGTTACTAACTTTGTATATATATCATTTTTATTTTATATATAAAATTTTTACCCCCCAAACTCCCCATTCCATATATTTCTTATATGGGGTCTAAGTAGATTCTCATGGTATGATGTTTTTATGGTGATCGATGAAGGATGTATACGCAGATGGATGTATAGTATGAATGCGGTATTGTGGTGAAAGTAGAGTGAAAGTAGGAACTAGTTAGGTTAGATTAGTTAGCTTTAGTCAGTGAAGACCGTCCTCTCCCCTCACCCCCCCCATTTTCGGCCTCGTGCCAAATTTTTCTTTAAAATTTACTTATATATTTTTTAACGAAAATAAATATTTTCGCTCATGAGAATTCAAAAACATTTTAACATATTTAACTAGAGATGATCAATACATGAATAAGCGAAAAAAAAACTAATAAGAAATTAATTAAAATGAATGTTTAAAAGAATATGCAAATTAGTTAGATTTTTTGATAGTGAATGCAATTCTACGACCTATATATAAGAAATCTGTATTTTCTTTTTAAATAAATAGAAAAAAGGGTTTTTAATATGAATATCAATACACAAAACCATATATATATATATATATATATATATATATATATATATATATATACACAAAGGAATTAATTAAAATGGATGTTTAAAGAATATGCAAATTAGTTATATTTTTTGCTAGTGAATGCAATTCTACGACCTATATATAAGAAATCTGTATTTTCTTTTTAAATAAATAGAAAAAACAGGGGTTTTAATATAAATATCAATACACAAAAAAAAAATTTATAGGAATGTGTATATATATATATATATATATATATATATATATATATATATATATATATATATATATATATAATTATACGTTGTAATATAGAGCGATATGTAGTAACATTGTAGATCTTAAAGCAAGAATAGGTTTAAGGCTCCTAAATTTGATATTAGAGGTGTTCGCGGCGTAAAGTACTTGATAAAATTTATTTGTAAGTTACACTGTTCTGTGGATTGAAAGTTCAATCCTCAGTGGGACAGCATTCAAAATACAATCGCAAATTACTGAAGAGTTCTACCCGGTCATGGTTTACGGGCCGAAAGCGTGCTACACTCTTTGATCAATTAAAATTCCCCGGTTCAATATCTGCGCCGAGTTGGACAAGATATACTTGAAAAAGTTTGGAGATTACATCGACTAAAACGTTGTAAAAATAACACGCAAGATGAGAACAGTTGTCGAAATAATCCAAATGATGTGAGATTCGCTTATTTCAATTTGCGATTCTGATGCGATAGAGCGTGATAGAAATGATCGAATTTGAAATAGTGTCCACTTGTGTTTATCGAAAAGGCACTCGAGGCGAAATGAAAAACTGAGCGAGTCACGTTTAATTAAACTGTTGAGAAGCAATTAAAGTATTTCGATGCAACCAAAAATTGATCGTCTTGAAAATGTGTGCGGCGACCAGAGGAATGTCATTTGATGGGTCTAAACAGCAGCAGCTAATTTCATCAAATCACAAGATGATGGCAGGGTGCGTGGCGGCGGCAAGGGTGGCGGTGGTTTTTAAATATACATTTCCACCGACCACCACTACCACCATCACCACTTATACAGCTACCACCACAAGTACACCAAAATATCATTTCACCTCTACATACACATACACACATATTAGGGACCCTTCGCCAATAGTGATTAAGTTAACTAGTGTAGATTTTGGCACACAGTGGATGATACTCCAAATTGGAACTATTCCCAGGTTTGAGATGGTTGACATATAAGATCAACGCTAAACGCCGTAAACGAAACAGATTAATGTGACAAATGACGTCACCATGAGTTGTTCATAAAAATAAATGTACATTTGCGCGTACGTGGAAAAGCACTTTAAGTTGCCTCACACCTGCCAAGATCAAGCTTTTTTCAATTTTGACTCTTAGCAACTATTTTTTACTGGTCAAAAACCAAATATAATTTGTTTCACAGACCGAATCTCCTATATACTAAGTTTCAATCTGAAATAAGAGACTAAAAATTAAAAGAAAAATTGGGAAGAGACAGTTCCTCAGACAGACAAGGCCACTTATATATATATATATATATATATATATATATATATATATATATATATATATATATATATATATATATATATATTTGGAGTTAAATTTTGTAAATTAATTAAAAATTTACGACAATTTATTATTCAACAATATCTACCACGGTCTTAGCCTCAATAGAAATTTTCACAATAGCAGTAGGACTCAGACGCATCTAAAAATCCCATAACCAGATTGGCGTGACATCTGTATTAATCAAGATACGGATGTTTAACTACATTCATTCCTTTAACAACGAAAATACGGATAATAAACAGGGCTCTTCTCTAACAACCTTAGTTAGAAATCTTACATAAAATGAAAAAATCAAAATCATACACCTAAAGCTCCAAATTTTGTAATCTTTGCATTTCAAAGGCTTTTAAGATAATTAAATCCCCTCAAGATGAAAATATAATTAATGCAAAATTGAACAGATTTTGCAACGCAAACATGGAGAAAAAAATGAAATGCAACCAGTTTGAAATCACCTAGTTAAATTTAATAGCCCTAAAACTATTTTTAGATAAACCTATATAATAAAATTTCCATATACATTTAGATTTTCACTAAAAATTAATCACTTTTATTTCTACTTCCGAATTCTATGAGGTTTAACAGTTTACATTTGCACAGGATAACTTTGCTTAGAGTTATCCCTATTCTCTTTGACGTGTTTATTTTAATAGCTTCCACAGTTTTCAATTGAGACTTGTATTGTGCCAATTTCTTAGTCACATTAATTATTGACTAGTTACAAGCCCATTACTGCAATAGCACCTATATATTAACTGCCATTAACGCTTTCTCGGTGTTCCGTTTTGTTCTTAAATAACGTATCTTAGAAACTAATTAGTGTAGTTTTCCAGCATAATTTATAGATTTCTTTCTTAGTAAATTCATAATTAGAGTCTAGTCCTCCACAGTTGTTTAGATACGATCCCATATGGTTTCAAACTTTCACATTTAACGACATCCAAAATCGACAAAAACATTTAATTATTGTAAAAATTGTATACAGTTATCTTCCCCTTTTTGATTATTATAAACCCTCTTTAATAAATTTATTTTGAATTAAGTTAATCTATATTAATTAATTTAATTACTTAATATAGATTAATTAAATAAAAGTACTTTGTTTCCTAATTCACTACTACCTATATATTACTAGGATAGCGTGTGTGTTATTTATTTTGTGTGTCACGCTTACATCAGAGTGACTGTCGTTTAATAGTTATGGACTTACATTTCTTGTAATGAATAATTTTACCAAGAATTCTTTATAAGTTTTGGTTTCGTTTTCGATTATAGCTGATGACACTCCAGTAATCAATTCTCTATAAATAATTTTATCAAGAATTCGCCATACATTTGGTTTCGATTTCAATTCAAGCTAATGCACCCATGTCATATGGATATGTTTTTTTATTTTGAATCGCAACTTTATAATATATAAAAAAGCGATAGAACATTAACTCTATAATAACATATACGAAATCTGCAAAAATATTTAAGCGTACTTTACGAGCGAGCTACGCTGGACGTCCTTGCTAGCTTAGATAAGTACTTTTGCAGTTTTAACAAAAGAGCTGCAATAATATCAGAGCGTTTCCATTTACGCTGAACATCTACAGACTGATAATATCAATATATTACATATGAATGAGTTCCTTGTGGATTTTCCACAGGTCCCGCTAGTATTGAATTATTTTGATATTGAAATACTATTGAATATACTTTGCTTTATACTACAATAACCATATTTGCAATTATAAATTTAGATTTGTGGGAATATTTTGGTTTCCATTCATCCTCGACATTTCACACTAATCTTATAATATTATTACGAAATGTAGCTCTGTTTTAAATCTATTCTAGTTAAATTAAAGTTACAATATTTCATTTGATTTTAGATTATGAATTTTAATTTAAATTACTGCAATTAAAATAATAAAAGTTGTATATTCTCGCTGCTAATTAAAAAGCAGTAAAATGCCTGATAGCTATGTTTATTTTTCTGAAGATTTCTAGACATATATAGACTTACGTATTAGATAGTTGTGAATATGCGTATATATCTAAATAGTTATTTGTCACATATATGTTTATAGCTGTCTGTTCCTGCATGTATATTCATCTGCGTTTCTATAGACATGCATCACTATCCCTTCTCCTCAGCTTGAATAAAATTTCTCTGTCTATTTTCCCTTCGCTTTTTTTCTTCTTTATTTTTTCATTTTTTAATATCTAAATTCAACCGGATATATGTCTGGGTTAAATTGACCCTAATAACCCAACAACTCTTACAAAATAGTCTATAATAATATCATATATTTTACTTCATTTATAGTTCAACTTTTGATAGGATCTAACGGAATTTTTCGTCTCTCGTAGTGGCTAATATTCTATTATAATATTTTCAATATATTAACTTATATTAATAATATAAGAAAGTTTCAGTAAATATCATCTAATAAGTTTGTCAGAAAAATGTTTCTTACAGTAAGTTTGTGGAAATATTATAATTATCGCGTTTTATAGACTACATCATATGCATGCATATAAACACTGAAAAAGCCCATTTGGTCTTGTTCATACCATGTTTTATAGCCTTGGATCTTACAACTTTGCCTCTGTTTTTGTTCAGTGAACCAAACTTCACCATAGAATATTTTATTTTATCTTTGCCTCTTTTAAACTTTTCATGTAAATGTCTCCAATCTTTGTGCCAATAACAAAATGTTTGGCTGCCTATAAATATTATTTTGCTAAAAACATTTCTCCTGATATGAACCATTAATTGAAACTCCGTAGAAAAATACTTGAATTTTTAGTATTCCTTGTCAAATAATAAAATTGTAAATTTTTAATTTATACAATCGATTTCAAATTTTTGATTTATACTACTACTCTAAAATGTTACTCTATCTCGTGTATTGAGCTTTTTGTGTGATTGAGATTGTCTTATAAATATTTATAATAATAGTTATATGAACTTTACAGCAAGTTTACACTATTATGCATTCTGTGACCTGAAAGTATTTCACAATTTCAGTTAATTTATATATATATATATGTGTGTGTGTGTGTGTGTGTGTGTGTGTGTGTGTGTGTGTGTGTGTGTGTGTGTAGCTGGTTTGCTTTCTTCTACATATGCGGTCAGACATACCCGACTTTTCAATCTCTCCACGTATTACGGCTTTTCAATGTTCTTCTAACCTTACTTTTAGTGAGCGACACATTTCACCTTTGTATAGTTTTCCACATTTACATGGAAGTCTCCGAATAAACCAAATAATACGAATAGAGCCCAAATTTCAGATTAACATTGTATCAATATATAAATCTGAATAGATCATCTTTTTATAAAATATCCTGTGTTGAATTAATTGAATAATTATTGTATGAAAAGAGAGCGATACTATGCAAACTCTGGCTATGAGAGCAGGCGTAGTTTTGAGTTGAAGGAATAATTTGTTGAGTGACTTTTTGTAAGTAAAGCAATGCAGTACATTTAGAGGAATGGCTTTCGAACTATGACACAGTGATGATCCCATACATTGTTTTCGTGTTCAGTAAATTAAAGTAATTCAAGCATTGCTATCAGGCGCTTCGAATTCGGCGAGCCTTATTGTTACCATGTTGACCTCTTGTCCAGGTAACGTTCCCAGGTGTTAATTACGTATATTTATATCTTACCAAACAGAACCATCTCCTGTTTTTTTTCCGCAGCGACGAAGGAAGAATTCCCGAAAACATCTAACAAAGACATCTATCTTATAGAATTAAATAAACAAAACTTTTAATAAAAATTCTCCACTTTTTCAATTCTAAAAAGAAAATTAAATCAAACGTTGTTTGGTATCTGTAATGGATATATATATATATATATATATATATATATATATATATATATATATATATATATATGATGATTGCAACGTCTTGTCAAACGAGTGCCACTCCCTCAGACATTTAAAATCCATGATTCCAAATGTCTGAGGGAGTATCTATACAAATATGATGTTACAGAGTCTTAGCTTTGTACGACAGCTAAGTCTCTCTCTCGGTTCAAAATGTTGAGATCCAGCAACAAGCAAGAGCAAGATAGCCAGCAACAAATTAAACTGCAGACCAGCTTAATGCGGCCACTGATTTATATATATATATATATATATATATATATATATTTATTTATTTATATATATATATATATATATATATGTATATATATATAAGAGGGTCAAAGAAATATATAAGTATTCTTTAAATGGAAACTTTATAAATGCACAAAGAGCTTTAATAACCCTACACACCATACATTCCCATTTCAAATTGACCAATAAATCTTTATGCATCTTTATATATTTTTCTATTATCAATACCTTTTCGTACTACCAGGTAGACCCGACGTTGCCCGGGATTGAATGATGATCAACGAATGTTTCACACTCCCTTTTTATTGATACCAAAATTGGTGAACTTGCCTATTAATCAATCAAGTCTAGCAAGGGATCCATCGTGGTGCACAAGGAAGAAGCTTCACTTGCCTCCTCGCAGTGAATTTATCCACAATGAATTGTAGTTTACATTGCACTGTAGAAAACCTTATGTTGATTTTATAAAATTATTTTTATATATAAATAGCTTCAATAATAGTTAAAAATGCAAAAATCAAGTCTAATGCTTGAATTGTGCTCTAAACAGAAACATTCATTTCAACACACCCCTGCCATATTAAAGAACCTAGTGTTGATTTTATATGCCTGGCTTTACTGCTTGTGCGTTGATAAATATTTGAATTTTAGTTAAAAATGGAAATGTCAAGTATCATTGTGCAATTGTGCTGTCATCATAAACATCCATTTTGAACGCGCCCCTGCCACATCAAAGAACCTACTGTTGATTTTATATGCCGGGTCTTTCGGCTTGTGTAGTAATAAAACTTCTAAAATACACTTGTGATGTTAGGCTGTGTAAGATGCTCACTTTGGTCAAAATCGCCCGTTCTTTCTTTCATCGAATTATTTCGAATATCGATACTTATCAAAAACATTCCGATACAAACCCTATTTAAGAACACTGCTAGGCACATAAAGTACTTTTGTGTTAAATGTCATAAAAATCGGTCTAGCCGTTTCCAAGTCTATAGGAAACGAACTCCAATACACACAAAAATTTCCTTTTAGATAGTATATATATATGTACTAGCAAAAGTACCCGTCCTTGACTGGGTTCAAAAACAGCCTACAGAAAGTATGATAGGTTATGAAAAGGAAGGGTTGTAAATTTGGGTTGAATTTGGAGGTATCAAAACCAAAGCAAAATATGATGAAAGTAAAAATAAAATAGATAAACCCCATAATTTATTATACCATACCTGTTTACATTGAAACACTTATCACAATATTCTGTGGATCTATATTTAAAAAAAAACTTGTTAAACTTTGTGACATATTTCCATTCTATGGAGGTCAGGTTCGAAGGAACACCCCATAATTTTATTATACCATATTTCTTCTAACTGAAACATAATTATCAAAGTATACTTACGCAGATCCCACAATTTTATTATACCATCCCTATTTAAGTTAAAACATACTTATCAAAGTATTCTTATGTACATCTATATCAAAAACACTTATAAACGTTTTTTTTTTTTTTAATTTTTAATTTTTTTTTTCATACGTTGTGGACCAGGCGCGTATGCAGACCCCACAATTTTAATGAACCACCGTTCTGCCAGATCAAACATACCCATTCCTGTGTCTCGATACATCTTCTATCATTATATAAAATCAGTTTTTATTAATAGTAAACCATATAGGAGCCTATTCGTGACCACACACACACACACACACACACACACACACACACACACACACATATTCAGCTTTATATTATATATATATATATACATATATATATGAATGACAATATATATATTATAAAAAACCCTGGACTTTTTTATAAATAAAATGTTTGTTTATAAGACTCACACTTCTGTTGTAGATAATGATGATGATGACAAATTTCACACATTATTTTACAAATAAATGAACGTAGGAATCAGACGAAAACAGAATCCAACCGATCAGTACTAAAACGCCGGAACTTTGTTTATAAAACTCACATTTCTGCTGTAGATGATGATGATGAAGAAGAAGAAGAAGAAGAAGAAGAAGAAGAAGAAGAAGAATTTCACACATTATTTTACAAATAAATGGCCGTGGGAAACAGTATCCAACTGATCAGTACTAAAACGCCGGGAATTTTTTCATTATATATATATATATATATATATATATATATATATATATATATATATATATATATATATATATATACTAGCATTTCGGTCCGGCGTTGCCAGTGTGTTTGGAGGTGTATGCTGAGCACAAAAAACGGACAATTTTTTTTAACTTAGACCCTTATTATAACCCCTTAACATTTATTGTTTTGGGCTCAAATCAAGTTATTAAGTTAGCTCCATGTCCAGGAACCTATATCTAACATTTCAAGTGTTTGGACCCCAAATTCTGGGAGGAGTATGGTAGAGTTCTCAAAGGTCAAATCGTTGAACTTTCATCCCTTAACAGCTAAATTTCTGGCCGAAAACCGATCACATAGATTTTCTCAAATCTCAGTACCCTGTATATCAAATTTCGAGTCTGTAAACTAAAAAATTGACAGAGTTATTGCGTAAGGAAATGTACACAGACACACAGACAGACAGACATCTTCACTTATATATATATATACATATATATATATATATATATATATATATATATATATATATTAGTATTATAGAATAAGTATTTAAATTTGCTACATATTTATGAGAATTATTTAGGCATTTCAAATTGTTTGTATACGTATTTGTTTATACATAAATCTGGTTCTATTGAAAAACTGGTTTATCTTGAGGTGCAGTAATAACCTCCTTCTCTCTCACATACACTCATTTCATTCTTTCTCATTCTAGTCTATTTTGTCTGTCTTTTTTCATTCTTTCAACTCCTCTATTTCTTTCTGTTTTCTCATCTTTCCTGCCTTCCTTTACTTCCTGTCTTTCTTGGTTTAAAAATCACCCCATTCTTCTCGCCATTTTTCTCATCATTCGTCATTGAGTCTTTCTGCTGACAATCTAAAACATCTATGTTCATGGAAAAATGTTCACTGTCAGTCATACACAATAACAACAACGTCTTTAGTGATATAGATTAGTTATAGTTAATAAAAGTTAAAGTAAACGTTAAATATTTAATATTTAATTAATTGAGTAATTTGTATTATTTATTCATTTATTGCGGATTATTATGCTTATCTTTTAGTTGTTGTTTAACGATGTTTCGGCCATATTATTCCTCTAGCCTTCGTCAGGTTAACCGCGATGGAATAGGAATGCTGAATCTCCTAACTGCATCCTTGGCAATTACTGCCTCCAGGTGAGCATTGTCTGAAGATAGCGGTTTTAATAATACCCAAAGCCGGCCAGAGGCTTAGTTTGCCAAAACGTGGCTAGACGACAACAACTATGGAAGGCAGCGGCGTGCCTATACCGTCGCGGTTAGCCACCTGACGAAGGCCAGATGATTAGTTAGTCGAAACGCCGTGAAACAGCAACTCGAAGAGGATAATAGTCAACAATAAATAAATGGATAAATAATCAAACAATTATTTAAACACGATAATTTTTTTTTTCATAAGTATATTTTCATCCGGAGAGCGAATATAGTTGCTCAGCTGGTTAATAATTATTAAAATATTTTGATTGAAAATTTAAAATTTTACACAGAAATTATTTAAAAAAAAACAAAAACAAAAAAATAAACGAAGGAAATACACACAATTCACTAATACTAATTCCATTTCAATTTCGTCGAAAGATTGAATTTATTAACGTTTGGACTTTAATGAATATTGCATTCGTTTTAATTAAAAACTCATTTGTACGCGAGCATTACCGAAAATAAGTTTAAACGAGAAATACGCGTGTTCTGGCGTCTCCTCGACTGTGTTCCTGCAACGGGGACACCCAGGCGAACTCACTAGTCGGGTACTATGTTGTATGGCGTTAAAGGGCAACGCGTTTCGGACCAATTGTCAAATAAAGGATAGAGTTGTTGAGATGACTCGAACCTGGTGCCCAGCTCCACCAAGACCGGCTCTCCTCCTTCGACAACCCCAAACGTTTGTCAAGCAGGTCGTACACTGTGATCATTACTAAAATGCCGGATCTAATCCAAAAGGCTAAGGAACCGTAAAAGTGATAGGCTGCTGGAATCCTAAATTACAATATTTCAGCACAGTAAAAGAGAAATAAATTAGGCAAAAGATAAAGAGACGAAGAAAGACGATAAAAGGTGAAGAGGGAAAAGAGAAAGATAAGTAGACGGTTGGAAAAAGGGAGGAGATAGATATTTTGATATAAAAATGCTACACGGATTATTTTACTTCGACTTAATTTATATGATCCCGAACAACGCCGGATAGCTCTGTTATAGACTAATTAAACTTTGGAATATTTAGATAAAAGGTCAAAGGTCAAGATAATGTAAAAAGTAAAAATCACACTTTTAGCAGCACTACGGTTCTGTACAAACTCGTTGGAGCTTAACCAATAGTACTAGACTTATTAGATTTGAGACTCCTTTTGTCCCCTGTCTAAAGGAGAGAGTAGTGGTATATGCATCACCCTCGGTATTGCAACAATACTCCAAGTTGTGGCTTTGTAATAATATACTTTCTGGTGTGAGTAGTTTTCTAGCACGGTAGCGAGAACTCGTCTTATTTACAGCAGCCTTAGCAATGTCTTCAATGTAGCTTTTCCAATTAATATTCATGTGAATGTTAAGCCGAGGAGTTTGACAGATGAGCTCTTAAATAGGATGTTATTTGTTGTGGAAATCGCTGGTTAAGATGTTTATTTTTGTAGTTGTGTAACCGCCAAGACATAATGGTTGTGCCGAAGACAATCATAATTGCTTCCTTTTTTACACTTCTTCCATAAAGTAGATTTTGTAGTCAATGTTTAATAACGAATAAATTGAAAAGAGAAGAGACGGTCGTTTGACTTAGATTTTCCTTATTTCAATGATTTGTGAATAAAAAATTCTTCTTGTCAAAATAGAATCGATTTGATATTAAAGTTGTTTTCCACTTCTTACGTTTCGCAATTTCTCCTTTTTCTACACTAACAATATTTCCGCAAGGATATTTAATAATATTAGCAAATATTAA
>NC_136511.1:99923835-100031335 GCF_053919585.1 Euprymna scolopes | reverse complement strand
CTAACTTAATAACTTGATTTTAGCCCAAAACAATAAATGTTAAGGGGTTATAATGAGGGTCAAATAAAAAAAAAATTGACCGCCTTTTGTCTCAATATACGCCTCCAAACACTTGGGCAACGCCGGGCTGAAATGCTAGTATGTCTATAAAAGTGAAAGTGTGTGTGTGTGTGTGTACATTTTCATACGCAATAACTTTGTCAATTTTAAGTGTACAGACTCGAAATTTGTATATACAGGGTACTGAAATTTGGGAAAATCGATGTGACCGGATTTCGGCCAGAAATTTAGCGAGTAAGGGGTCAAAGTTTAACGATTTGACTTTTGAGAACTCTACCAAACTCCGACAATTTTTGGTCTAAACACTTGAAATTTTAGATATAGGTTCCTTGGACATGGATCTAACTTAATACGTTTATTTGAGTCCAAAAGCAATAAATGTTAAGGGGTTGTAATAGGGGTCAAACTAAAAAAAAAATTGACCGTTTTTTTTGCTTTTTTTTTACTCAGCATACACCTCCAAACACCCGGGCAACGCCGGGCAACGCCGGGCAACGCCGGGCAACCATGCTACTATATATATATATATATATATATATATATATATATAATTGATTTATGTTTTTCCTAATAACAGTTTCTTTACGCGGTGCGTCTCATCGGGTAAGGTTTAAGTAATGCTTTTATTAATTCGTAGTTTCGTTCAGACTATCATTTTCTGTGAAAACCAAACCAATTTTATTTTCTGTGTCACTGGCTGGTTGTGAAATTATATGTTCATTATATGTTCATTGTATGCGTATATATTACAGTGTTTACGTGTAGATTAAGTCTTTCTCCATGGCTGTGGTATTCATTATGCCTGGAAACTTGCAGGTTTTACCACTAAGACCTAGAGTAGTAAAGCTCATTGGCTGCATATGAATGGAGGAAGATTTTACGCTAGAACACACATAAAAAGAACCAATATAAATATATATAATAATATAACACACATAACACTCCAGGGATTTGGAAACAAGACGACAAGAGGACGACTGATTTTAATGTTGACGCTCCGACTCCTGAGTTTTAGTAGAATCTTGTTAACTGAGTTGGGGGACTTAATAGCGATGGATGGACTTACTAAGAACCAGAGTTTCAAACGGCATGTCTCTGACACTATCACGTTACCGATGTCCTTCACACAGTGAAGAATGGCTGAGTTTTAGAAGTAATAGTTTTTATCTGGTTTTCCCTTATCGCAATTAAGTCACTCAAGTGCTTTCTTTTACACCGGTCGCCTCTCATAACATCTTGCAATAATAAGCACACATACCTTTTACTGCTCCATATTTTTGGTCCACCAACTTAATTTGGATCTTAGAAATCACTTTTGTCCGTTCGCCCGTTCGTCCATTCGTTCCAAAAATTCTCAATGGCTACTCATTATATTTTTCTGAAATTTTGCATGAAGTATCAAACAGGCAAGGAAGGAAACGTAACATTCTTGGATTTTTCTTCTTGGAATAGTTACAAAACACCCCCTTCCATGTAAAATTATAGGTTTCTAAATAATAACGTTAAAAAGAGCATCACGCTTAAACTTTACATTCACCAAAAAAGTCATTGAATTTTTTCTCATCTAAATTTAATAAAACATAATTTTTCGTTGGTCACACACACAAAATAAATAAATAAATAAAAAACATCAAAATACTTTAAAACCAAAAGTTATTATATAAAAATATATAAAAATATAATTGTAAAAAAATTATTGAAAAATACATTTTTTGAATTAAAGCAACATCACTTGGTCTTTTGGCTAAGAGCAAAGTATAGTATTTGTTCTGATATTTAACAGCCTGTTTTCTATCCTCAGTTAGTGGAGGAGAAATCCTTCTAGATTGAGGCATTTTTTCCTTCCCTCATATCTAAAACCAACTATCTCTGCCCTCACGGCAAATAAATAGGAACATAGGATTTTGTTTTCAAACAATTTTACGGAAACTCATCGTAAGAAAATAGAATTTTAATAAAAATTAAAGCAACATTGGATTTTTTTTTCAAACAATTTGACGGAAAGAAGTCGCCATTACAGAAAAATAGAATTTTGATAAAAAAAATTGTTTGAATGAAAGTAAAACTATAACAAAATATAGTTTTAATCGTTTTCACTGTTGAATTGGGTTCAAAAATTGCGCCTCTTATCGGTCGTTTAATGAAATCTAAAAAAACAAAATGGTCCCGCCCGTGTAATGCATAAGTGCCTTATATTTTGATGCAATAAATGTTTTTACTATTTTATTTTGATAAAATAAATGCTATTTGGTGCGTTTGCATTTAAAGACCTGCGCTATTTGTTAAATTGTATTTACAAGTTAAATTCAAGTTTTACGATATCATTTTTATTAAATTGTTAGGGGAAAGTACAGAATAGTTACAAAACCTCCCCCTCTCCCCATATTAAATAATAGGTTTCTAAATATTAACGGTATTATCTCAGCGTGGCTCGTTAAATGCAAAAGTGCATGATATTTTTGTGGCATTTCGCTCGTAAACACCAATTTCATAAATTTCTTTTTATTAATAATTAATTTTCTATCCCCTCGTTTTTCGTAATTTTTTGATATGTTAGTATTTTTGCCATGACAATTACGTAAGTACCATTTGTTTTATGTGAAATTCAATATTTCATTTGTTCGAATAATAAAGAAAAACCAATTGCCTGTTTACCGCAAAAAAGTGTAGCTTCTTTTTTTAATTTGGCCTTTTTTTCTTAAACATTTGGCCTTGAAAAATAATCATAGTTTGGCAAAGCCTTCTATAACTTATTCTTTTTAAGTTATGATTGTTATTATTATTACAAACATGGTTTAAGTGGAGATAATTTGTTTGAAAGAAAGAATTTATGTGACTAAAATAGGAATTAACGCGGCAATCCGGCAAATTATTCATTTTTTTTTTCATTTAATGACAAAAATTATCAGCATTACTCGGTTTTGTAAAGTTTTCAAATTTATTTCTTTTTCATTTGAACAAATTTTCTATAAATTTGATGCATTCCAATTAGATAAATATTTTAATTTTTTTTAGAAGAGGATTTTTATTGTTTGGACTATCGCTCTCATTTTGGGGGTTGTTCTCACAACAGAATATTTTCCGACTCATAGATTTTACTGAAAATTACCCGAAAGCAAGACCATATGACTATACATCTGGAAACGTAATATTTTAGCCTAGGAAAATTGTGAGGCTTGAGCCGCGGGGTGTTTTAGGAGGGGGAAAAACAGCCCTTTCGGCGCTAATTTTTATTTTTCTTCGAAAATTCTTACTTGTGCCATGAAACATTTGTCATTTTTGGCTGTTTTACCCTGATGTTTTACATCAAGCCAGAGGTTTAAATGGAGAAAATAGCCAAAATCAGTCTGGGGGGCACATACTTTTTGAGCTTGTTTCCTTTGTTTTTATGCAGAAAATGTTGCAATAAAATTAAAGAATCTTTGCAAAAAAGATTTTTTATTAGTTATTTGAAGTAAAATGCCTACATTTTTTATTACACTCAGTCTCACAGTCAACCCCTCAGTCCCCTGCGTAAGGAACATAGGCAGACTCTTCGACCTAATGTATCGCTTTTATGGTTTTCTATTCGGTGGCGTAACACTGGGAATTGCTTCAACACATCCCTCAAATTGGCATACCTTTAAGTAGAAATAGGTTTTAATTCTTTTCCGCTTTTTCGATCTTACGGGGTTATCATGTTACATGCCAGTCTTACATAAGGTCGCCGTCCTTATGTCCGACTGCGCGCATATAGCATCTTTCTCTTTAGACACCGTCAGAATAGCGATCCCCATCCACAGTTGATTAGAAAGTGTGTGTCATTACCTATATGTAAAGATCGGTGATCGATTAAACATAGGCAAAAAGATTGCGCAAACAGTTTGTAAAGGAATCGATGCGAATCGATTCCACGATTCTAATGATGTATTTTTGTTTGTTTCAGAGATGCGTCCTTGCATTTCTATTGTCTATTCGTTTGTCGGTCTGTCACCGATGCACAGATTGGCCAGACACTTTTTAGAGGTTTACAATCATCTCAATCCAAAGTTTTGTCTGTCTTTTGATCTGTCACGCTAAGTTTTAAATAGCATTTCTATTGTTCTATGATTCTTACATTTTAAATTGTTTTTAGTTGTGCTTCATTTTTTGGAAGTTTGTTCGTCTCTCACGCTTACGTTTAAAATAACGTTTTGTCAGTCTTTTACGCTTAAGTTTGAAATGTCATTTTTCGTTAATCCGTCTTTAAAATTGCATTTTCGTTCTTCTGTCACGATGTCGTTTAAAATAACGCTTTCGTTTCTTTTTTTTCTACACTTCAGTCCCCCCCTGTTTGTTCTGTCTTCAAGTCTTCTGTTTTAAATAGCGTTTTCATTAGTCTGTCCAGCTTCTTTTTGAAATAGTTGTTTCGTTGGTCTGTCACATATAAGTTTAAAAGTAGTATTTTTGCATCACTAAATGCATAGATCAAACGGGCGCATCTTAAGAAGCTCTATTTTTGTTTCCCTGTTAATGTTTTTCTTCATAGTGCGATTAACGACGTCTCCGAAACCTCGACCGCCCCCGGAACTGCTTCTCGGTAAGTTGATTGCATTAGATAGTGTGAAATCGGTAGATTAAATTCCGGTTTCCACGGCAAAATGACGCGCGTTGTCTGTCGTTGTATTCTTTGACTTCTGTCTAGAAACGTTGCAAACTACAAAACCGAATGACATTTTAAAACAAAAAATATATCTTTTTACCGAAAGGTCACCGGCTATAAAGGTTAAAAGCCACTCAGGAATAAGGTTAATGAGATCGATGTATTATCAATACTTATGCAGAGAACGACCCGTTTTTTCGTGAATATTGCGTCGACATATTCCAGCAGCTTACGTAAACCGCCGGAATATGACAAAACGCTCAGTCAATACAGCAGACGATAGTTAATAAATTAGAAAGAAAATATTCATTTTAATCGTGCAAAAGCT
Organism: Euprymna scolopes; assembly: GCF_053919585.1. Taxonomy (NCBI): domain Eukaryota; kingdom Metazoa; phylum Mollusca; class Cephalopoda; order Sepiida; family Sepiolidae; genus Euprymna; species Euprymna scolopes. The sequence goes on along the minus strand of NC_136511.1, from coordinate 100,026,326 downwards.
TAACACATTAAGAATAAATAATCATAGCAAAGTCGTCACAATGAATTTTTTATTTTTATTGATTTTTAGTGCATAACTTTTGTTAATCGTATACGGTTAATTCAGAATTAACATACTTATATATTGTTCCAATATCGTGATGTAGTAGAAAATAATATATGATTATACGTTGTTTTTTATGTACAGTAGTGGTGCAATTGCAGCCAGCGGTTCACTGATTAAATACCTTCCTAATTTGATGGGTTTTTTTTTTCATTTGAAAGTGATCTTTTTTTTAATTTAAAGTGAAGCTATTTTAATTCGATGTATCTCTTCATCGATTATTTCTTCGATGTAGTAAAATCTGTAGTCTATTTGAATAACCTCTATTGCTTCAAAAGACTTGCCAGTCTCCATTCTTAGCTGAAGCGGGCGGTTTTTATTTGACACCGACAGCACTTGTAATTGCCTCTTTTCATGATCTTTTCTGACTCTTCTCTTTAATCCTTTTATGTTAACCGACGCTCCATCTTTGCTGGCATACATCGAACAAACACTTGTGATTTAGAATGGCTGATTCTAACATTCTGATATCAGGAAACGTAATTACGAAAAGATATTTTACAAGAAGGCTCTTGGGGCCAAATTAGCATTGGTAATTGAAAATAGTTTCAAAAGAAAATATTTATATAAAAAGTTAATATAGTTTGCTTTAAACATTGTTTAGTGTAAAGGTAAATTGTAGAATGCAATACAAAGGATGTTCTTTAAATTTTCAGATGTTTTCAGCATTACTGTGTGTTGTAGTCTTAGTGTTTTCCTTGATTCTAATTTTTCCTATTTCCATCTTCTTTTGAACTGTTATTATTGTTGTTGTTTACACAGGTCATCATCAGTTCCTATTGCTATTATTATTATTATTATTATTATTATTATTATTATTATTATTATTATTATTATTATTATTATTATTATTGGCTCACAAGGAACTTTCACACAGGTCATTAATGATCTCTCTTTGAGAACAACCTGTGCTTTTCCCTGAAAGCTGAGTGACAACAAGTCATCCCAGATTTCCAGTACTCTCTACCTCTTTCGATAACATTTGCAAATGAATTTGCATTATCGCAATGTTAGAGAATGGACCAAGAGAGAGAGAGAGGGGGAGAGGGAGGGGTTTAAATCATATAGTTAGGCACATAGACCGGAATTCAAGCTCAGCTGATTGGATTGCGTGTGAGTCACGTGATCAGGTTAGCTGAATCGTGGAGATTTAGTTGGGACTTGGAAGAGAGCGGACGGCTTCACCGTTGTCTTCTTCCCTTCACTGGGGGGACGAACGCTGACGTGGTAGAAATAAGACCTAGAAGAAGAAACCACGCAGGCTAAATTCACTTTCCATTCTTCTGCGATCGATCTGGAAGGTGAATGAAAAAACTATAGAACCAATTTATTGTTTTGGAGTGAAATAAATCTTCGTCCCCCAAAACAGGTACCAGTCTCCCTCCCAGACGAGATGTTCCAGATGGACCAACAAAATGGCAGAAGGTATGTTCAAAATGCGTGTCACACACACAACGACATAAACTCAAGATAATGAAACACTCAATCCTTTATGATACGACAACGTAACAATCCTTTATGATACGACAATACAACAGCAATAGCCGGTTACCATTGATTTCTCGCTAGCAGCGGCCATTGGTCTCCACTGGTATTTGAGTTGCAATAAGCCTTTCCAACGTACCAGTTCTTCTTCTTCTTCTTCTTCTTATTATTATTATTATTATTATTATTACATTTTTTGTCTTGCTGTTGGTATTGCCGATAGGTGGATCATAACAAACTAACATAGGCTGTCTTAGTCTTCCAGAACTTTCTGCAAGATTCTGGCAGTTCCGAACAGGACAGTCTTTTGAAGTACTCCAATATTGCAATGGATCCCAATGTTCCCATTCCACTTGTCAAAGTCTTTTGTCACATCCACCAAGGCGCCCATCACAACACGTACAACTTGTACCTCCTTCCACTTCCAGAATCTTTTTACCTCCCTTTTCAAGTATTTGTACTTTTCGACCCTCTCTTTTCCTTTTTCCTTCACATCCACAGCAACCGGTACTCCGATTTCAATGATTATTGCCTTGTGTTTCTTTTTTCCAACAAAACTAAAGCTGGTCCTCTTGCTCCAATCACATTATTACATTGGATATTCATATGCCACAATTTCCCATTATTACTCTCCACCATTCCTTCTGGAACATGTTCGTACCATATTTCATTACATTCTAACCCTCTTTTTTTCAATGGACCTTTCTCGCAATATTGTCATGGCGTCTCTTGTATTCCTTTTGAGCTAACTTCTCACAACTACTACGAGATATATTATTTAATTATTAGAATTATTTTTTAAGCTAAGTAATTTGTATATCTTATTTATGTAGTTCAGACTATTATCCTCATCTTTTATAGTTGTTATTTAACGACGTTTAACTGAAACGTCGTTAAACAACAACTATAAAAGATGAAGATGATAATCTGAAATAAATAAATAAAATATACAGACGAGATGTTATACATTCCTACCTTTCTGTCCCTACAGTGTACATAAGGGACTTTCAGCTTTTTTTTATCAATGTGATAATTTAGATAATTTGTTCTGAGCGCTTTTCCTTACAATTTTAGATGTAAATTTTCAGACTATTTTCTTCTTCCTTGACACATCATTTTACACTTAATAATCTCCGTCCTCCATCTTTTCTTTTCGCATATAATTTATCGGCTTCTTTGAGTGAAAACCCCCATTCATTGTCATCACTTTCATTTGTTCTCTGTCCATATCTTTCAGCTCATTTTCTTTCCATTTAATAATACCCGCACCATATCGAAATATAGCTACTGCCCATATATTTACTGCGGATATTTTGTTTATCCTAATTAATCTTGACCTAAACCCAACCATATACTTCTTATCTAACCTATTTTATCATTTCCCCATCCGAAAGTTTTATTCTTTTAATTTCAACAATGTTCCCCTTTTTAATTTTAAGGCACCACACACTTCTTCATGCCAAATTCTATGCCTACATCATCACTGAGCATTTGAACAGTCCTTACAAGCACACTTAGATGGTCTTTGTTTTTTGCATATAAATTTAAGTCATCCATAAATAATTTGTTTACCCTGTACTCCTTCTTTTGTACTATCGCAAGAACAAACAAAGAACTAAGAAACTAAGAAAGAAAGAAAAATCCGACTCGGCATTTTTTAAGTACAAATGAAATGCTTTTATTCATGGTTCTTCCAAAACAGCGCATTTCATTATATTTCCAAAGTCTTTTCGCACACACATGTGCTTTTTAAAAGTCTCTGTCTCCTCGCCAATTCACACGAGTCTTGCCAGAACGCAACTTGCTTCTCTCCTCACGCTGGTGTTTGCAAATGCTTTCTCGCTCTCGTATTTACACGCCCATTTACCCCGGTAACACTTTGTTTCTCTTGTGACCACGTGCAGCATGTTCTCTCTTTTTCTTGTAACGCAAGTTCGCCTACATTTTCTAATTTGCATACGTGCTTTAACGTTTTCACGGTTGCTGCTGCCGCTAATATTTTCGCTAACTTGCTAATCTTCGGCTGATTTTCTCACACGCACCCATGCGCGCAGTTACACTTTTCCCACTCATAAGACGCATTTATTTTTCGTAATATGAACGATAAGGGTACCATACTCAAAACAAACAACAATGGCAACAAGCTGTCTTCCTGGAAATCCCTCTCTTCACATGAACTTATCAAAATGTTCTCCATTTCATGTTAATGACACTTTCCATTGTTTCATGCTTCTTTCCAAGAAATCTTGTGCATTCACCGCTATTCCAAATATTTCATACAAACCTACCAGCTAACCAAATCATATACTTTGCAGTAACCTATCCATGGCATGCATAGATTTGTGGATCTTCTCTTACAATCCCAAAGTATTATCCTATCATAATCAACTGATCCTCGGTCCCTCTACTGCCTCGTCTACAACTCTTTCGTTCCTCCGGTAAGATCTCTTGCTGTTCCACATATTTATAAATTTCATCTGCCATAATGCCTGTCATCAGTTTCTACATCAGTGGAAGGCAAATGATGGGTCGATAGTTATAAGCCTTTTAATAATTCCTTCTGGCAGAGCACTCTTTATTCACGCGTGCCCAATTCAATGGGCTTAGAAGTAATCTCGATGATGTATTACCTCCTAGTAAACTCCCCGTATATCTTAGCATTAAGTGAAACAAACCTATCCTCCTCAATCACCTCTAACTATTTTAATATTACAGGATACCTCCCTCTCTGCCGTAAAGACTCACATAGGTATATGCACGGGCTTTGAGTTTATATTCGAAGCACCCTCAACTTAACTAAAGAGTAATGTCTGAAATCGGATGACCAGGCCTTTGTGTGTTTTCGACTAACGTTTGATCACTGCGTTAGTTACTTATACCGTTCTCCCTCAAGTCAGAACTGTACTCTAATCGGTCATGTATCTGATAGTATAGACGCAGCACTCTCCTTAGATAGTAACGCCCAAATACATGTGTTCGGTTACTTTAATGTCCATCATAAGAATTGGCTTGGTTTCTCAGGTTACACAGATGCAGCTAGACGCTCTACTAATAGCTTTTCTATAGCCCATTCCCTCACACAGACAGTCATGTTCCCAACCCGCCTCTTAAATAGTGACCATCGACAAGCTTCACTTCTAGACCTATTCTTTGCCACAATACCTCAGGATTGTGTAACCAATGCCCACAGTCCACTCGGAAACGCAGGCCACATGATGGTATCAGTAGACTTCGCACTCAAGTCTAAACCCCAAAGTGAGAAGCCACTGCTTAAAACGATAAGGTACTACAAATAGGCTAGTTGGGAAGCCATCAGAGAACACATCAGAGATGCCCCATGGACCAATATTTTTTCTCTCCCTACTCAACAGTGTGCAAATAAGACAACTAAATGGTGCAAATCGCGCATTGAAGCACATGTCCCCGCACGGAAGTATAAAAGTAAGCCTCACTCACCCCCATGGTTCACTACAGATTATGCAGTTGCTATTTCACAAAGACAGCATGCGCTCCACCGGCTCGTACATCATAAATTAAATGCAAATAAGCAAAAATTTATAGATGCTAGAAATCATTTTAAGAGAGTAATAATCACAGCCAAGAGAAGACATGCTGAAATAACCAGGGAACGTATAGAATCGCAGAAGATAGGAACTCGCGATTTATGGAAAATTTATAATAGTGTAGTGAATAAAGGCCAATCAGTAATTCCACCACCACCCAACAACAAGAAGGCTGCATACACGGCAACCGAAAAGGTTGAACTGTTTGCTCGCCGGTTCGCTTCTAACCCTAGACACAACAAACAATCCTCTCCCAAATTCCCTATGCTGACGGAAGCCACAATTGATGATCTGAAAATCACTCCTTCACATATCCTTAATGTCATAAAAAAACTTAGACACCTCCAAGGTTGGCCTGATTTTATCCCTGCTATACTATTTAAGAAATGCAATGCGGAACAAGCCTCTGTACTTTCCAAACTCTACAACAAATGCCTTGCTGAATATTGCTTCCTTAACAGCTGGAAGATTGCTTCTGTAGTACCAGTGTACAAGAATTCTGACGAAAGGGCTAACCCTCTCAATTATCGCCCTATAAGTCTCCTCCCCCTCTTCTCTAAAATCTTTGAGACGCTAATCAATTACACACTAGTCCACCACCTTGCAAAAGCTAATCTTTCTGACAAACAGTGCAGATTTAGGAAATGTCGTTCTACTGCAGATATTTTAACAGTCATCTCTGAACGCATATACTGGATAAGGCGGGTGAAGTCAGGGCTGTAGCCCTTGATATATCCAAGGCCTTTGACAAAGTCTGGTATGAAGGGCTGCTACTGAAAATCAAATCATATGGTATAACTGGACGAATACGGCCATCCAGGTTATCATTGATGAACGTTCATTCAAGCAGCGTAACATTAATACAGGAGTGCCTCAAGGGCGATCCTTGGACCATCATCATTCCTGATATTCATCCATGACCTCCCCGATAATACTGAGTCCGAGATGGATATATTTGCTGATGATACAACGCTCTATAACGTGCATGAGGGAAGAACGGTTGTACACAATCCAAGACAAAGGCAGAATCATTAGAAAATGACCTCCAAACCGTAGTTGAATGGGGATGTAAATGGATAGTGACATTTAATGTTAGTAACACTAAGCTGCTCTTCTTTAACAATTGCAAGAAACTTCTCCAAACACCTGTATCCATGACAAATAGCCCCTTACCCTAGAATTCTTTCTTTCAAACATCTCGGCTTAACATTTGCAGGCAATATGAACTGGAGCAAATACATTGAAGACATTGCAAAGGCTGCTGCAAGGAAGGTGGGTTCCCTCTATTGTGCGAGATAACTGTTAACACTTTAGAGTATTCTACCTCTATAAGGCTATCATTCGTTCATGTATGTAGCATTGTTGCCACATCTGGGCTGGTGCATCTACCACTAGTCTCTCCCTCTTGGATAGGGTCCAAAAAAGGGCCTACAATTTAATAAGTCCCACTTTGTCAATTAGACACCAGCCCCTGTCCCATCGCCGCAATGTTGCATTCCTTTGCCTGTTTTACAAGTATTTTAATGGAATGTGTTCTGATGAACTCATTGCACTTGTGCCCCCTCGACGTATATATCCCCGACAAATTCGCTTACAAAATCACACCTCTTCACTGTTGAGGTCCCTAAATGCCAGAAAGTTTTCTCCTCAAATAGCTTCTTCCCTAGAACATCTAGACTTTGGCATTCTCTTTCTGTTGCCTGCTTCCCAAACTGTACTGATATGCAGAAGGTCAAATGCAACGTAAACCGACATCTTAATCCTTCTTAGTCATATTCCCAATTAGCAGCTCCTTACGTCCAAGTGACAATATTCCTTGTCTGGGGTGAAAGTGATTAAAAATAAATCATATAATCAATTTATAATACAAATTGGATTAATAAATAATATACTATAAAAAAACACTAAAACTAAATAAATATATTAATTATCAATATAATAAAAAGATCGTTTGATATACCTAGGTTTGATAAAGGGAAACAACTCGTTTAAATGTAAAAGTGAATTATCGACCTTAAACTGCTTTTAAACCAATTACTGTAATAAATATTACAAAGAGAAATTTTATATCAAAATCATGTAAGATTAATGAAACATAATTAAATGACAATAAAAGAATTATAATGTATGCAATAATAAATTTAATTAAAATGATAATAAAACGGAATTATATATAGATATCAAATTTAGATAGAATCAACAATTGGTATAAACGGAAAATCAGTTTCGTATAAAATTAAATAAATATATAGATATATGTTATATATATTACAATTATTAGTATTATCTAAATAAATATATATAAATTAATATGAATAATAAATTAATAAAATACTAAATAGAATTTTATTAGTAGTGTATATCAAAATTAATACAATTCATTAATACGAATATTTAAATTTTAGTGATTTTACTTGAAAATTCAAAATGACGTAATAAAAGATAAAATAAAAGGTAATTTCAACTTCTCTTCCAATATTCGGAATTTTAATCATGCCCAAATGCATTTTATTGTCTTTTAATGTATTGATAGTTGGATTTTCTTCTGATAGGTTAAGAGTAGAATAGATTCATTGATTAATATAATAATTAAATGAATGATTTTGCGCTACGAAACGTTACTTTTCAGGCTTGGATGATTTTCATTGGTTGAAAATATTTTCAGTTCATACGTTCATGTAAAAACTCCCTTCCTTTTTAGGAATGAGAAAGAAACTAAGTTCCAAACAAGGAGGAAAAGGAAAGAGGGTAGGCAAATAGAGCCATTTGCTTTTTAGCGTGTGTAGAAATCACTTGGCAATTCAGTCGTCACAAACCTCAAGTTAAGATGATGTTTACTATTGTCTATTTATGTGACTATATTCATATAGTTATTTCTCGTTTTGCTTCTTACGGATTCTCCCTATACGCCAGTTCAGCAATTGATACTTGCGTTCGTTATTTTGTGTGCCAATATATGTTAGATTGAAACTCGTGGATCATTGGTAAATTACTTACAATTTCCGCCTTTTCGATGTCATCTCAATATTCTATCGAAAAGTACTGAGAATCTTTAGATGTGATCCTTTCTAATGACACTACAACTCTAGTGTATAATACAACTGAACCAGTTAAAGTGTTGTTTATGGTATGATAAACACTGACAATTTGCAATACGACCATTTATTTGTCGAAACAGAAAACTTCGACTTTCTAGAAGGCGACAAACCAAATAACGTGACGCCGAATGAAGTACAAATCTAGCGAAATAATATGATTCAGCGACTGCAAGGAAGCGTAAAGTATTATATTTTACATAAAGATATAATGGCTTTTACAACCGAATGTCGATAACAACGTAACAAAAAAATGAAACAAACAAAATGGAAGCGAATCGAAAACGAGGCATAATGATTTCACGCATGCGTATTCGATATCAAGCACGGATTGCGTCGAGGTAATCGAGCAAGATCTCATTGCAGTCACACTCTCGCTTCTTTTTCTACTGTTGTTGTAATAAGCTGACGATTCTGCGTGCGATATTACAAAGTGTGGCCATGAAACAATGTATTATACAAACCATTTGCAACTGTAAAACTTAAAAACTAGAAATTGAAATCTTAGGAAGATTTCGATGAGTCCAGTAATAATAGGAGCAACTGGACTCAGGAAAAAATCTCAAAAACTACCTGACAAATATACCTGGTGAACCAAGTGCAAGAGAGATATAAACCATCACACTTAAAAGGACGGCTAGAATCTTTAAAAAGATCCCTCGGTTGGAATGTATAAAATAATGGGTAAATCTTTGGCATCTTGTATGGTGCCCAATTCCAGCCAGATAAAATGCTAAATTAAAAATATAAATAATTTATTTTAATTGAAGTTTTCACTTTTAAATACTTTTTTAGTCGAAGCTGTTAAATGTTTTCTTTCATTGCAATTTCAGACTCTAAACATGTTTAAATGACAATCTCTTATTTACATTTTTAAATGACAATATCTTATTTACATTTTAAATGACAATATCTTATTTACATTTTTAAAATGTTTTTTTTATTACAATTCTTAAATTACAAGAGAACCTTTTGAAAATGCCGTAATTTTTTAAATTATTAAAATAAAAATTATTTTTTATGTTTTTCAAATACATTCAGTGGAATCTACCCCAATCATAAAATAATCTGTAATATGTGCTTTTTCTCATTGGTATTGAAATCATTAACCCTACCGAAATCCACCGTCAATGAGACATACTGCATTTGCACAAATAATCTACAGGAATGCAATTTAACTTCAGAGATAAATCTGTGTTTTTCAGTACTTATTATTTTTGTTCCTTCGTGCGTTACCAAATCGTTCACGGAGGGGGGGTGTTACTTGGTATGTCCGTGTCATGGCGACGTTTCTGGAATGCTGTTTCGTTCTAGCCACGGGCACGAGTTCCCAGATTGGTTAACGATAAAACGATAAGCACATATTTTTTATCAAAGGGTTGATATGACGTTACCTACGTGTGTTCTACGAATATTCTCTTCGAGTTCTTGACGTCATTACTGGCAGGGTCCAGCAGCTGAATTTTTTTTTTTTTTTACATGGGCATCACCTCATTATCAAGGCCAAGAGGCCACTCAAGGATAAGGGTTAAAGAGTGTACAGTAGAAATTGGACAATAAATTGCACGCTGTATGAAATAAGCGATAGACACGCCTATATAAATAAAAATGTAGATGTATGTATGTATGTATGTATGTGTGTGTATGTATGTATGTGTATCCGTATGAAAATATTTAACCGATAAATACTTCAACTACCGATCACATAACACTGAAATTAATAGAAAATACTAATCATACAGCAAGGATGAAACATTTTTTACTTTAAAATTTTCTTTTTAAACTTAAAAAGTTCCCATTTTTCTTCTGAGTCTGTACAGAAAATATTCAAAATTGACATGATATTCTATGATGGGTTTTGCGCTACGAAACAGGTGCTGTTAAAAGTGAAAGTTTTGGCATCTTGTGGGATACCCAATCCTCAGCTAGATAAAATGATGAATTAAAAATATGAATATTTTGTTTTAATTGAGGTTTTCACTTTTCAAATAAATGGTAAGATGAATAATATCTTGGAATACGGAACACAATTTTTTGTTATATACACTCGTGAGCAAAAAAAAAAAAAAAAAATGGGCCAAACAAATTTTATACATTTTATTGCACAAAAACTATATTGAACAAGCAAAAATTGAACAAGGAAACTTAAACGAGACTAATAACACAGAACAAGACATTTACTTTAATAAATGCTTACGATGGAATCGCATTCTTTTTTGATTCCTTTAAAAGATCAATCCTTTTAGACATGCTCTTAACCAAAGCTTTGCACAGCTTCCCACAGTTTTTCATTGTTCGAAAAGGTTCTTCTGTCCAATGCATGAGATATTATGGACCAAATAATCTCGATTGGGTTTAAATCTGGATCTTTGACCTGGCCAAAATATCACATTAATTGAATTATCATAAAACCATTTTTTTGTGACTTTAACAGTGTGTGCAGGGGTATTATCGTGTTGAAAAATAATGTTCTGAGATATTCCCAGCTTCTGGATACTTGGTAACAGTCCTGTTTCTAATATTCGAATGCATTCTTTTGTATTGATTGACTTCTCACATCTAATAAGTTCCCCAACTCCTGCTGCAGTAAAAGTTCCTCATACCATTATCTCTCCATTCCTATGTTTAACTGTCGTTTTTATGCAATTTGGCGAAAATCTTTTTCCAGTTCTTCGATTTCACCATTCGGAAGCATCGGGAGCATCAATAGCAAGACAAAATCTTGATTCATCTAACCAAAAAACATTCCTGAACCAGTCTGTATCTTTCTTGCCATAACACGAGAAAAATCTCTTTCTATCATTGATGCTCTTCTTCTATCTAGAAAGAGAATTTCCAGACCCTGTTTTGAATTCTTTGCTATGATCAGCATAAGTTTTCTTTTGATCCTTCAGAACAGTTAATTTAAGCATGTGGTCGTCCTTCAAAGTAAATGCTCTAGGGCGACCAGATCCAGATTTCCTTTTTACCAAGCATTCGACTTCGAACCTTTAACCAATTCGCTTCACTAGAGAAAAAGATGTTTTCACTTTTTCTTTTCTTAAAATATCAAAAATCTGGTTGTAAGTCATTTTGGACTGACTTAATCCTGCAATTCGGTTTTTTATATCCTCACCAAGATGCGGTCTTACCATTTTTAAAATTAATTTTTCCACTTATTATTATATGCTATAATAATAATGATCTACAAAATAGAAATTTTCAGTTAAAATTAACAAAAATTAATGAAAAAATATTGAAAAAACTTTCTTCTTCACTCTTGGGCCATTTTTTTGCTCATGAGTATATATATATATATATATATATATATATATATATATATATATATATATATATATATATATATATATATATATATATATAAAACCCTTCAGAATAAAATTCTCACAATCGACTGGTATGGAAACCTGTGATTACATGGTGATGTAGATTACTCAAAATACAGTTTGGATAATTTTACCACACTGCTATCAAAGACATTCACTTCGGATTTTACCATGCAATTTGGATGTGAATTTTTATATCCTTTTCATTAACTTTCCTTACTCTATGACATTTAAATACTTAAACAACTTTTAATTGTGATTTTCCATGTCTCACTGACTTTAGCAAATAAGGTGTAAACCATTATAACTATTTGCTAATATTTTCTCCTCTTAAGAGATGGTAGACATCGAAACTCTATAGGATAAGGAGTTATAATATTTCTAATGTATTGTTTGTCTTACATAGAATAATTAAAATCTTTTGATTTGAAATTCAAACATTTCACGTTATAAATTTTTAAATTCATTGAATGACTAAAATGTATATATATATATATATATATATATATATATATATATAATTTACAGATGTCTGTATTTAAATTTCATTCATAAAAATATAATTTTTCAAAATGAAAATGTATTATTTGAACAAAGAATACAATTTTCAAAGTAGTTTCGCTGGAATAGTGTATTCTTTGTTCAAATTACTTTGAACATTGTAGACTTTGTTCAAATAACGAATTTATATTTTTAAAAATTATATTTTTCTGAATAAAATTTAATTATAGAAAAATGTAATTTTTAATTTTGACTATCTAGTATATTGAGCAATTTTATTTCAATGGGATTGTCTTATATAAAAATATTACCCTTCCAAAAATATTTTATAAGACTTGATACCACAACATTCAGTGATCTAATTAAACTCAATATTCTGATATATATATATATATATATATATATATATATATATATATATATATATATATAATGTGTTTTTAGAGGTGACAAACTTTTGATTGCAGATTTGTCAACTAATAATTATTTTAAGTTCAGCTTCGTGTGGCAATATATCTGGTTTCAGCAAGACGGAGGAGTCACATGCCGCACAGTGTGTGATCTGATCAATTTACCGAGAGAAGCATTTGGTGAACGAATAATTTCACGCCCTAGTTGATATGTTCGAAATTGTATTTAAATTAGAAATGTCAAAAAATATCTTTGGATAAAGAATATATATATATATATATATATATATATATATATATATATATATATATATATATATATATATATACTTATAAAGGAACCTACTGTTGACTTTATACGACAGGTTTTTCCGCTTTTGCATTGATAAAATCTCTCAAATGCACTTGTGATGTTAGAACGTGTAAAAGTGTGAACTTTGATCGAAATCGAACAGTTCCTTCTATAATCGATTTTTTTCGATTATTGATTATCGGTTTGTTTTGGAGGCATTTCGATAGAAAACCTATCTAAGAAAACTTCCAGATACGTAAGTACGTGTGTGAAAGTCCAAAGAAAATCGACCCAAACGTTTCGGAGTTCATAGGAAACGAGCTCATACATAGACACAGACAAACTGTCTCGCATATATAACGTGAGTAAATGTATGCGTACAGCATATAATAACCAGAGAAATTCTAAAGTCAATATGTTAATGAAAACAGACAGATACACACACATCTCTACTTTTATAATATGTTCCAATACATATTAGCAATGATTTTTATACTTACAGAAACTAGTGTTTCAACCGCAATCATTAGAAAAGGAAGTCATCATTACGGCTGGCCGAGATATTTGAACCCAATCACAAAGCCACCCTAGACTTCATTTTACTTTTAAGCCACTTGCAGTCCACACAAGAATTGAAGTAAATTAAGTGCCTGTAAATTCTATGTTGGCAGGCATATATAGTAAACAGTCGAGACCAGAAGTTGCATTTGCGTTAAAGTTGATCGTTTTGTCCTTAAATCCTTAAAGAGAACCTTAAATTTTTAAAGTGGTTTTACAACAATAATATTTTTAAATCAAAATTAACAATAATTTTTATACTCACACGCACACACACGCACACACACGCACACACACACACACACACACACACACACATATATAAATTTAATGTTTTTAGTTTTAATGAAAATTCTATTTCACGACATTTCTTGCGTATTTATTGATATATATATATATATATATATATATATATATATTATTATTATTATTATTATTATTATTATTATTATTATTATTATTATTATATATTTATTTATATACAGCTGCCAACCTTCATGTAGTTCATTCCGGAAGTACACGATGTCTTTTTATTGAGAATTCTAACTAGAAAAATATCGGTGAAACAAATGCCAACAATAATCATCTGATCTATTAGAAATGATGCTCAACAATTTCGTCAGCATGGAGGTGACGATGACTAAGTGATTAATGACATCGGCTGACAACCTGGGTGTGACAAGTTCGAATCCAGTTTGTTCCACAGAAACGCTTTCATTTAGGGATGTTTGTGATATTCATGTAGGCCGTCTCATAAATACCCGATGATTTCTTTTAAGAAACTTCTAACTAGAAAGATATCGAGGAAACGAATGCCAACAATGATCATCTAAGTCATTCGAAATAAAAAAAATTATGCTCAACAACAACAACAACAACAACTGCATCAAAATAGAAAACCTGAGTGCGATGAAAGCAGCTTATTCCTCATGGAAAACGAGAAAGGATCACCAGTGCACGGCATTAAAATATGTAGGACAAATCAATTTATCCATGACATTGTTAGATCAATCCGAGAAACTGTATTCGCCGATTTTCGGAGCCAGTTAAGCGACTAATGCTTTCATTTACTTGCTTGAGCGGCTCAATCTTCAAATTTGGCTTGAATTGGTCAGTTTCAAGAACGCATTTTTAAGGCATTATCCCCTTCTTCAGGAGCGATGAAAGGCTTACTGTCATTTGTCTTCTGACTTTGGAGGGGTTTTGGTTTATTGTCAATCGCCTGAGGTGCCGCTCCCAAAGAATACCCATGTCCCATCAAGTCTGTGTTTGGTCCCTTTCAGATTCTAGCACTTGTTCGATTGAAAACCTGTATTCAATTGAAAATCGTCGTCTATCAACACATTGAAGTTTATGGAGTCGACAAACCAAAGAATGTAACTGAATCGAGTGGAAATCCCGCGAGATAATCAGATCACGCGTGTGCAAAGAAATATTTCAAGTTAAGGTATAATGGCCTGCACAACTGAACGTTGATAACAATTCTGTCAAAACAATAAAATGGAAGCAAATCGAAAATGAGGCTTAAATGGTTGCACGCATGCGCGTTAGGAATCTAACACAACTTGTATAGCGCCAATCTAGCTATTCTCCAGAAAGTTACAATCTTTTTTCTTGTTTTCATTTTCGCCTTAAATAAGGCATATCGCCATTTGGAACGTAAGGGTCTACTATTTGCGACTATCTATAACAGTGAATGGTGTGAATTTGAGCAGCGAAGTGTCTGTTCACATTACATTTAAACTTGTGAAGTTTCGAACAGTTAGGGAACATGGAAGAATTCACAAGTCTAGCAAATTTGAAGCAAAAATCCATGAGAGTAGTTGCGTTTTACGTTTCAAGTGGCAACATTCCTTGCTTGAGGAAATGAAAGACAAAATTAAAAGAGCGACTGACAAGGTATGACTCAATTGTGCTGTTGTGATTTGTATAAGGTAACCAGACATTTTTAGGAATAAACATGCATGTTATTTAATTATAACTTTGGAGAAGATGTATATATGACACAAGCAACTTTTGGCTACTTATGAGACTACATTCATACAGATCTTCTGATTTCGCTTCTAACGAATTCTCCCTTCATGCTAATTGATATTTTCGCTTTTTTTTTCTTTTCTAGTCGTATTTCTGAAAACTTTACACGCATGAATTCTTGACAACTTATTTCTAATCGTACTTGGTAAATGTCAGTTGTAAATTACATTCTTCTGGATGTTGAAAGTTTAATCCTCAGTGTTGGCGACACTAAACATACAATTGCAAATTACTTAGGATTTCAACTTAGTTATGGCTGACTGAGCGGGAGCATGTTACCCCCATGGATTAAATAAAAAGTTCCGTTTGAAGTTCCGCGTAGATTCCCGAGTTCGACGGAAAGATTCTCAAGCTCGATAATATACATTTGAAAGGGTCGAAAGTTACATCGGTCGAAACGTTGCGAAAATAACATCCAAGATGAAAAAGTAGTCAATTGAATCCAAATAATACGAATTTTCAATCTCAGCTCGCTTCAAGGCCACCGTAATACACAACACTAGCAGAGAGGGAAGCTTTGCTTGGTCGTAAAATACGCTTAAATATGATACTTTAATTTGTCGAGATTTCGTTATACAGTCGTGATTACAAAAGTAAAAATAAATAGTATTTGGGTGCCATCAATTAGAATCGAAACCCAAGCATTCAAAGCTGATGACGTTATCACTTTACCAACGTAACACGCATATAAACCGATTAAAAACGAAAAATTAAAATAAAGTAAGATAAATGTACAAAATATTTAACGATTTTTTCAATTTTGACCCATTTTTTACAAAAAAATTTTTAAAAATAATTTTACCCGGTTAAAGACCCACGAAAGAACTGTCCGTAAAAAATACAATTATTTAAGACCATAGCGTCGCTCTGTGACTTTTAGTTTCGGAGGAGATAGAGTGTGAAAATATGGAAACAGACAGACATACATATAGCCATTTATATATTAGATTATTCTATGAAGATGATGAAGAACGAATCTTTACCTCTCGAATGACAATCTAATGCTAGTATGAAATAGTATGATATTCAACTGAACGTCTTAAAATACTGTTTATGGTAAGATAAAACACCGACAGACTGCAATACGACCGCTTTATTTGCCGAAAACTAACATTTGCATCAAAACAGAATATCTCACTTTTCTGAAATCGACAAACCAAAGAACATGACGCCGAATCGATTCGAAATCTAGCGAAATAATCTGATTCCGCGACTGCAAGGAAGCGTAATGATTATATTTCATATAAAAGTATAATGGCTTCCGCAGCTGAGCGTCGATAACAACGCAACCAAAAAAAAACAAAAAAAACAATGAAGCGAACAAAATGGAAGCGAATCGAAAACGAGGCGTAAAGTATTGTGCGCATGCTCATTCACTATTTCGTTTAGATTGTGTGGCGCTAATCGAGCAATCTCATTTGCGTTACACTCTTGTTTCTTTTTCAGTCGTTCTTCTAATAAGGCGATAGAAGTCGCACTCAATCCCAGTGTGGGTTTGCGAACTATTTCATTATACCAACTGTTGTCATTTAGAACATTTTAAATTAGAATTTAAACTTTTTACTTTTGAAAGCTTTTTTCCGGATCTTATGCGGTATAAGGACCCTGCTATCATCACTATCGTCCCGGCGGTTTATGAAAAAACGCCAAAAAGTACCAAACGAATTTTTCGTAATTTTTTCTTGACAAACACTGACCATTTTTTTTTTAATCCAGAAAATATAATCCCAGTCAGTAAGAAGCTATTCAATGAAAAATTAATTTCAAAATTAAGACAATTAAACTAAGCAATGTTTATACAAGTAGTCATCGATAGGCATAAGTCCGAAGCTCAAAGTATCTACGTTGGCGTGCCTCAAGGATCTATCCTGGGCCAAATTCTTTTCTTCGTCTTTATCAATGATCTCCCAGTTCACATTCTGAGTTCATTCGTCCACATATACGCAGATACTACCATCTATGGCAACACTTCAAAGGCCAGCAACGATCAAGATTTATCTCTCCTTCAACCTTTAGCACGTGGGGCAATGGGGCAAAAGGTGGCTGGTTTATTTTAATGCCTCCAAAACTCATCTTCCATCATTTCACAATAAACGCTCTAATTTCCACTTGGCCCCAATTGAAGTGAATGGCTCTCATCTTAAAGAAGTTCCCTGATTTAACAAACTTTCTGTGTCTGACCTTCACTTCTGATTTGGAATAAAAGACTTACATGCCAAGGTCATTCCAAAAATGGTTGCGCTATTCTACAGGTTAAAAAAATATCTCACTCCTGCCGCAATCTTAAACTTGTATAAGAACCAAATACTTCCTAACAATTACTACATCTGGACAGGAACTTCTCAGAGTACCTATCCTGCCTTGATAGAGTTCAAAACCGGCTTCGACACCAGATGTTTGGTGACGTGACATACTTTTCTCATTCTGTAACCGTTTTTTTTTTTCAGCAGAAGATGCTTTACGAACCTGTCTATCATTATTTTCATGGCAAGTGCTCGTTTGAACTTGAATCTATGGCCTTGTTTTGCTAAACTTTCACAAAAATACTCTTCTGGTTACAACCACTATCAACAATTTCCACCACTCTCCTACTTTGCCTAAATCTAAATGCAAATTCTATGAACAAAGTTTCTTTCCTAAAACTGTCCGCCCGTGGAACTCTGTTCGGCTGGCATAGTTTCCAGCTGACTAGAATATGCTCATCTTTAAGTCCAATATAAACAGGTGGTTATACAGCCGTCTCCCTAAATAATCAAATTTTACAAAGTTTTCACCACTAACAATCACTGTGATGTGAAATAATTGACTCTTACAGCAGAAATAATACCATCTTCAACAACAATAATAATATGATCGATATACCTAGTATTTTTACCATTTATTTTGCATAATCTTAAATTTTTACCATTTATTTTGCATAATCTTAAATTTTTACCATTTATTTTGCATAATCTTAAATTTTTGATAACAAAACCCGGTAAGCAGCAAAATACACCTCTCTATTGAGGAAGTCCTTAGATGCATGATCTATTTTTACTCTGATAATAGTTTTTTACTCTAATAATAGTTTTTTTTTACTCTAATAATAGTTTTTTTTTACTCTAATAATAGTTTTTTTTTACTCTAATAATAGTTTTTTTTTACTCTAATAATCGTTTTTTTACTCTAATAATAGTTTTTTTACTCTAATAATAGTTTTTTTTTACTCTGATAATAGTTTTTTTTACTCTAATAATAGTTTTTTTTACTCTAATAATAGTTTTTTTTACTCTAATAATCGTTTTTTTACTCTAATAATAGTTTTTTTACTCTAATAATAGTTTTTTTACTCTCATAATAGTTTTTTTACCCTAATAATAGTTTTTTTACTCTAATAATAGTTTTTTTTACTCTGATAATAGTTTTTTTTACTCTGATAATAGTTTGTTTTTTACTCTAATAATAGCTTTTTTTTTACTCTAGTAATAGTTTTTTTACTCTAATAATAGATTTTGTTTACTCTAATAACAGTTTTTTACTCTAGTAATAGTTTTCGTTACTCTAATAATACTTTTTGTTTACTCTAATAACAGTTTTTTTTACTCTAATAATAGTTTTCTTTACTCTAATAATAGTTTTTGTTTACTCTAATAACAGTTTTTTTTAAAACTAACTAAACTAAAAAACTATTATTCTACAAAGTTAAACAATAAACAATAAACAAACAAAATGCCGGCAACTAACGACAAAGAGAAAAAAAAATGCCGGAAATTATTCTAATAAAATAGATAAAGTTAGGACTTTATAAATAAAATAAAAAAAGTTAGAACTTTTTTTTTTTTCTTAACAAAAAAAAAAAATGTAAATTAATATTTTCACACATCCGACCGTAACGACTTTTATACTATAAGTAGATAGGCATTCGACCAAGTTATCCGGAAGTAGAAATCTTCTTTCACTCTAGAAAGACATATGTCAGCTACCAGTCGACAAAATGAGAACGGAATCTTCTAGCGAAACAACGTTAAGTTTTTTTTTTTTTTTTAAACTAATCCTAAATGTTATTGTTTATGTCATCTTGTTTTTTAAACGTGCTTTTTTCGTGTTTTATTTATGTATTTTGTCTGTATTCTCCTGTATTATCCGCCCCCTTCATTCTACAAAGTTAAACAATAAACAATAAACAAACAAAATGCCGGCAACTAACGACAAAGAGAAAAAAAATGCCGGAAATTATTCTAATAAAATAGATAAAGTTAGGACTTTATTTAAGTAGTATACTTAATATATACTATTACTGCAAGCTTGCATGCCTTCTTCTTGCTGGCGAATCAAACCATCTCATATAGTTAGCCTTTTGTTCAAATACATTCGAAATATAATACAGTGCAAAGAAACAGTTACTCATGAAAACGAACCTCCTAAAGTAAAACCTTGAATAATTATCTAAACTCGAATGTAAATTAATATTAAGCCGAGTTTACAAATTAATAATAGTTAATTATCGGATGTGAATTAATTTATAAGATGAAACTCTAATGATTTAAACTCGATAGATAACGACAAACTCCCACCCATTAATATGGGAGGGGAGATTATCATCAAAAGTGTCCTGAATTGTTAACTAAGCACCGGACTTACTACTTAGATATAAATAAGTCACTTGTCCCCATCCCCCCCTTCACTTTTTTTTTTTAATGGAGAGTAGATAATACAGTGGGTGTGTTATCGGCAGCTCCAGTAACTCTCGCTTCATCTATTTTGTCATTCAGTCCTCATTCAATGAGTGATTTTTCTGACAAAGGGTGAAGAAAAAGCTGCTTAAAGGTCGGTAGTACTTGGTGACCAGTAGTCTGAGATGTCGGAAATTTTTCTGTCTCTGTCTGTCCTTGTGGCCATGTCACTAGTAAGGGTGCTGGAGGTAAACGTTTGTCTGGGCTGACGTTATCTGCCTGATAGTCAGGGACCCGAACCTTGGATTAACCACTAAGGAGGCTGTCCTATCAGCAGGCGCAAAGTACTGGGACTGCTGTATTGCCATTTGGTGAGTGGATCTGGACCATGCAATAGTCTCTGGTGGGGCCTCTCGATGCCATACTAGTGGGTAATTGTTACGGCTTTACCTTTTCGTGTGCTACAAAAAAAAAAAACTTTCCTGTCTTTTCTCTCTTGCTTTCCCTCTCTGTACTGCTCTAACCAAGTATGCCGACCTATTCCACAAATCCCCAAACCTCAACATGAAATATATCCAGAATAAAAACTCGATTAAACCTAGAACCCCATCTTTCAACGTAGACCCCTACTACCAGGTCTCCTTCTCCAACATCAGGGGTCTACGTTCCAACCTTCCAGAGGTTGAAACCCAATTACAGGAGACGAAACCGGACATATTATTTCTAAGTGAAACTGGAATAGGACCGACCACTACCCTAGACGAGTTCATAATTAACGGATACTCAAATTTAACAGCTAAATCTGACCCCCAAGATCGCCATGGGCATGGAATATGTGCCTACATTAAGGATGGCTTCCCGTGTGGCAGGGATATCTCTAGAGAAGATCCTAATTTACCCTATATGTGCTTCAGGGTTGCACTTGCTAACACCACTGCATTTATATTTGCCCTCTATAGGCCCCACAACAGCGGAGTTACTATATTTAAGAGCATATCTGAGAAAATTGACCACATACTGTCTTCACATCCCTCGGCTAACATCCACATATGTGGTGATTTCAACGTCCATAACGTGGAATGGCTGACCCATTCAAATAAGACAGACGATGAGGGAAGGTTTTGTCATGATTTTGCCATTGCTTATGACCTCACTCAGATTGTTCGCGAACCCACCCGTGTCCCCGATACACCCGATCAATATGCAAGCCTCTTAGACCTTTTTCTATCAACTTCCCATGAGCTATGTTCATGTTCCGTTCATTCTCCTCTAGGATCCTCCGACCACTCCGTCGTATCAGTTAAGATAAAAACGAAATGCAAGAAGCCCCCAGACGTACCCCTCCACCGTACTGTATACCGATACTCTATGGCTGACTGGGATAGCTTCCGTACATTCATATCTGATTTACCTCTACACTCCATGTTTAAAAAGGATGTGTCCTCTATAGTATCAGATCTGACCGAATGGGTAATTGTAGGCATAGACCAATTCATACCATCCAAAAAATTTCAACAAAAACCTAGCAGCCAGCCATGGTTCTCCCCAGAATGTGCTGCTGCTATCGCGCACAGAAATCACTTTTTCCATAGCTACCAACGTAATAGATGCACTGAAACTAAAGCTGCTTTCAGGTCTGCCAGCAACCACTGTAAAAGAGTAATAAAAAATGCAAGAGAGCTATATGCCCAGTCTGTTAAATCCAAGGTAGCTGATCAGCGGCTTGGATCCCACCAGTTTTGGCAAATAACAAATAGGATCCTGAACAGAAGTGTGCGTTCTATACCAACCATTATTAATCGACCAGAGGTCATCTCGTCAGCGTCAGACAAGGCCAAACTATTTGCAAAGAACTTTGCAGCTAATTCTACCCTATGCGACGAAGGCCATCAACTCCCCATATTTCCTCCTATAACACAGAACAAGCTGGGTAGCATACAAATATCCGTGCATGAGGTCGCCAAGCTAATAAAGAACCTAGATTCCAGTAAAGCAACTGGCCCTGATGGCATCCCAATTATAGTGTTAAAAAAGCTTCAAACAGAACTTGCTCCCATACTTACGAAACTATTTAAGCGCTGCCTTAAGGAGAAGTGCTTTCTGACTCCCTGGAAGACCTCTTCAGTTTGCCCTATATTTAAGAATTCAGGTGATAAGTCATCTCCCTCTCAATACAGACCTATAAGTCTCCTGTGTGTTATGAGTAAGTTGCTGGAATCCATATTAAATAGAGAAATAGTCAACCACCTCAGCAGGAATAACCTTCTTAGTGACACACAATATGGTTTCCGCTCTGCAAGATCGACCGCAGATGTGCTGACAGTTATATCCCACAGGATAAGTGAATCTCTTGACAAAGGCTTTCTTTCTAGGGCAATTGCTCTTGACATATCAAAGGCCTTTGACAAGGTATGGCATAAGGGTCTACTTCACAAGATTTCCAGCTACGGTATAACGGGAAATGTTTTCTCAATCATTAAATCATTTCTCTCCGATAGGCTCATAAGAGTAGTGGTCGATGGACAAAAATCGGAGGCCTGCAATATAAATGCTGGAGTCCCCCAGGGGTCAATCCTGGGCCCAACTCTCTTCCTGATCTACATCAATGACCTCCCTAAACACATACTTAAATCATTCGTTGACATCTATGCTGATGACACAACCATCTACGGCAACACATCAAAAGCTGAAAATGACAAAGTTCTCTCTGATTCTCTCTCCTCTGATCTCGAGCGCGTGGTTCAGTGGGGGAAGATGTGGCTGGTTACCTTTAATGCATCCAAAACCAAACTCCTATCCTTACATCATCAACGCTCTGATCCCCAGCTGGCATCAATTGTGATGGATGGCTCTCGTTTGGGTGAGGCTCCGTGTTTTGACAAGCTTCTGGGTTTGACCTTTACTCCTGATCTGAAATGGAACACATACATCAAGTCTGTTGCCAAGGTCGCTGGAAAGATGGTGGGAGCCTTCTACCGCTCCAGAAGATATCTCACTACTGATGCAATTCTCTATCTATATAAAAGCCAAGTACGTCCAAGGATGGAATACTGTTGCCATATCTGGGCAGGAGCTGCTAAAAACAGCCTATCCTGCCTTGACAGAGTACAAAATAGACTTCGTGGCTTAGTGGGGGATGCCCTTTTCTCTACCCTGCAACCTCTTTCCTACAGAAGAGACGTCGCGAGCCTGTCCTTGTTTTATCGTTATTTCCATGGCCGATGCTCGTCTGAACTCCAATCTCAGGTCCCCCCCTCGCCAATCTTTCACGAGAAACACCCGTCTAGCTGAATCCACTGTGAAAAATTTCCCCCACTCTGTATCTGTGCCTAAATCAAAACGAGGATTCCATGAACAAAGCTTCTTTCTTAGTACTGCACGCCTGTGGAACTCTGTTCCGTCTGCCTGCTTCCCTCCGGACTACAATTTGGATGTCTTCAAGTCCAATGTTAACAAATTCCTAATGAACCGCCCCCTTAAGTAAACACTTCAGCAAATCTCCTCACTAACTTAATGTACTTGCAATAACCCTTATCCCTGAGTGGCTTCCGGGCCTTGATAAGTGGTGATCACTGTGTAAAAAAAAAAAAAAAACTAATAATAATATTTTTTACTCTAATAATAGTTTTTGTTTACTCTAATAACAATTTTTTACTCTAATAATAGTTTTCTTTACTTTAATAATAGTTTTTGTTTACTCTAATTATAGTTTTTTTTTACTCTAACAGTTTTTTTACCCTAATAATAGTTTTTCTTTCTTCACCTGATAGACTTTGCTATCCCCCCCCCGTGTTTCATGTTTCCGGTTTACTTTACTATACTAACCTGCAGAAGTTTAAATGTAATGTGAACAGGCATCTCGTTGCTCAAACCGCACAGTTCCTGTTACACACGATCGCAAAAAGTAATACATTATGTTTCAAATGCTAATCTGTCCTGTGATGAAAAAGAATAAAAAAACAACAAAAATATTGCCATTATGTGTTTAATAATGCCCTATAACAAAATCATGTAATTAATGATTTTTTTTTTATCAAGAGGGATTATTCATATTATTTTGATTATTCGTATTATTTTGGACATTAATATTATTTTGATTATTCGTATTATTTTGATAATTCATATTATTTAATAATTCCTATTATTTAATAATTCATATTATTTTGATTATTCATATTATTTTGATTATTCATATTATTTGATAATTCCTATTATTTGATAATTCATATTATTTTGATAAATCATATTATTTTGATTATTCGTATTATTTTGATGATACATATTATTTTGATTATTCATATTATTTTGATAATTCATATTATTTCAATAATTCATATTATTTTGATTATTCATATTATTTTGATAATTCATAATATTTTGATTATTCATATTATTTTAATTATTCGCATTATTTTGATTATCCATATTATTTTTATAATACATAATGTTTTGATAATTCATAATATTTTGATTATTTGTATTATTGTGATTATTCATATTGTATTTATCATTCATAATATTTTGATTCGTCAAATTATTATGATTATTCCTGTTATTTTGATTATTCATATTATTTAGATTATTCGTATTATTTTGATAATTAATATCATTTCGATTATTAATATTATTTTGATTATAAAATACAGGGTGTCCATAAAGCTCGTATGCACTTTAAAAAATGTATAACTTTATTTGTATTTGCAATAGAAATAATCTGTAAAATGGATTTGAAAGAAGTAAATCTATATTTTTTAAGCTTTTATTGAAATTTTATTTAACTTTCCACATGCCCTCCATCATTAGCAATACAAAGGGTAATACGATTTTGCAGTTCACGAGAAACATTTGCCAAATGATTTATATAGTAATGCCTGAAATCATATTAGTTCTTCTAGCTTTCAAATTTTCCAATGAACTAGGTTTGGTTGCATGCACAATTGTTTTTACATGTCCCCATAAAAAAATCTAATGGAGTCAAATCTGGCGAACGTGGAGGCCAATGAAATGGTCCACCCCTTCTGATCCATCTGTTAGGAAATTCCTGATTTAGAAACTGTCTAACACGCCGAGCAAAGTGACAAGGAGCTCCATCTTGTTGAAACAGTGTATCATCTTTAAAGTTTAATTGTTCAAGTTGCGGAATAAAGTAATTCTGCAACATATCTAAGTAGCTGTCACTGTTAATAACACGATCTTCAAAAAGATATGGCCCTATGATTCGATTTATTCCGAAAGCACACCACACATTAACTTTAAGAGAGTCCCGTTCATATTCAACAGTTTCATTTGGGTTTTCAGTTCCTCAAATTCGGAAATTATGCCTGTTGACCTTGCCACTAATGTGAAATGTTGCTTCATCAGAAAACAGTAAATTACTCACAAATGCATCATCATTGCAAAGTTTTTCATTGAACTTGTGACAGAAAGTTAGGCGTGCATAATAATCCTCTTCTAACAACTGTTGATGTAATTGAATTTTGTAAGCGTTCATATGAAGTTTTGCCCACAGAATCTTATGCACAGTAGACTTTGACAGCCCGAGCTCCAATGATACCCGTCTTACAGACTTTCTTGAACATGCAGTAAAGGATTCTTCTATGGAAGCAACACTTTCGTCACTGACACATGACCTTCCAGAGTGTGGTTTATCATGGACAGACCATGTCTCTTTAATTTTTTCATCCATTTAACAATGGTGATCCTATGAGTCGCTTTTTTAAATTGTATTCAATTCTAAACTTTCTTTGTGCAGCAATAGTAGATTTCAATTCACCCAACCAAAGGACACAGTTTACTTTTTCTTCAATTGAAGCCATGGTATAAAATTGATGCTGAAAAACAAAAGAAAATATTTTTTACTTATTTTTTACTTATCTAAAAATGGTTACGAATTTTGTGGTGAATAATTATTAAATAACCATATTTTAAACTAGATACATGAAACTTTATAACATTTTTTTACAGATTATTTCTATCGCAAATATGAATAAAGTTATAATTTTTTTAAATAGTGCCGGAACTGTATGGACAATCTAAACTATTTTTAGTATTAATATTATTTTGATTATTCATATTATTTTGATTATTCATATTATTTTGATTATTCATATTATTTTGATTATTCATTTTATTTTGATTATTCATATTATTTTGATGATTCATATTATTTTGATTATTCATATTATTTTGATAATTAATATTATTTTGATTATTAATGTTATTTTGATTATTCATATTATTTTGATTAGTCATATTATTTTGATAATTCATATTATTTTGATTACTTATATTATTTTGATTATTTATATTATTTGGATTATAATTTTATTTTGATTATAATTTTATTTTGATTATTCATATTATTTTGATTATTAATATTATTTTGATTACAATTTTATTTTTATTATTCACTAGCGGGGGTACCCGGCGTTTCCCAAGTGTTTGTTTCCGGGACGGGGGGGAGTTTTAAAAAATGTTATGGTAGGTAAGTAGGAAGGATTAAACCCGGAGTCATGAGTAAAAGTAGGAAAATAAAGTGTGAAAAAAAACATCTGCAACGTTAACAGTTCGGCCACCAAGAAAAGTCCATTCCAGTTGTTTAGGAAAAAAAAACGCCTACGGTACGTCGGCGCGAACGTGAAAATATAATGTGAATTGTCCAGCACGCTAATCACTACGCAGCTTAGTTTAGTGATTTTAAATAACTTCACATGAAAGAACTACGAAGCCAAACCGGTGTTCTCTTCTCAACTGTTCCTTGTGAACGATCCCCAAACGGTGTTAAGTGGTGGCAGGGGGAGGAGGAATTTATTAGAGAGAAAATATTTTACCACTTCCATTGATCTTAACCGATTTTGGCCGTGACTTCTCAGCAGAAAAAGTATAGAAATCTAAGATTATCGAGGAATTTGAGAAATAATAAGCCTATAACACACGTCAGATATTGTTCTGCCGTTTGTGCATATTATATTTGCAGGAAATATCTTGATTTTTAATCCTATTAAGGTCAAAATCAGACGAGAAAAAATGAGTTCATTTTATTTATATAGAGATATTATTTTGATTATTCCTATTATTGTTATTATTCATATTATTTTATTATTAATATTATTTTGATTATTCATATTATTTTGATTATTCATATTATTTTGATGATTCATATTATTTTATTATTCATATTATTTTGATGATTCATATTATTTTATTATTCATATTATTTTGATTATTCATATTATTTGGATTATTAATATTATTTTGATTATTCATATTATTTTGATTACGATTTTATTTTGATTATTAATATTATTTTAATTAGAATTTTATTTTGATTATTCATATTATTTTGATCATTCATATGATTTTTATTATTCATATTATTTTGATTATTCATATAATTTTGATTAATCATATTATTTTTATGTCAATTTTATTTGGATTATTAATATTATTTTGATTACAATTGTATTTTGTTTATTCATATTATTTTGATTATTCATATGATTTTGATAATTAATATTATTTTGATTAGTCATATTATTTTGATTATTCATATTATTTTGATTATTCATATTATTTTGATTGTTCATATTATTTTGATTATTCATATTATTTTGATAATTCATATGGTTTTGATTATTCATATTATTTTGATAATTCATATTATTTTGATTATTCACATTATTTGGATTATAATTTTATTTTGATTATTAATATTATTTCGATTATAATTTTATTTTGATTATTCATATTATTTGTATTATTCATATAAATTTGATAATTAATATGATTTTTATTATTAATTTTATTTTGACTATAATTTTATTTTGATTAGTCATATTGTTTTGATTCTAATTTTATTTTTATTACAATTTTATTTTGATTATTTATATTATTTTGATTATTCCGATGATTTTTATAATTCATATTATTTTGATTATTAATATTATTTCGATTATAATTTTATTTTTATATGAATTATAAAAATAATAAGAATAATCAAAATAATACAAATAATGAAAATAATATGAATAATCAAAGTAATATTAATAAAATAATATGAAATAATATGACAATAATACAAATAATCAAAATAATACAAATAATCCAAATAATATGAATTATCAAAATAATATGAATAAGCAAAATAATAAAAATACTCAAAAGAATAAAAATAATCAAAATAATATGAATAATAAAAATAAGGAACATAATAAAAATAATAAAAAAATTAAAATAATCAAAATAATCAAAATAATCAAAATAGTATGAATAATCAAAATAATAAAAATAATGAAAATAATCAAAATAATCAAAATAATTAAAATAACCAAAACATTAAAAATCATAAAAAAAAACTAAGGGAAATAAAAAATAATAAAAATAATCACAATAATAAAAATAATCACAATAATAAAAATAATAAAAATAATCAATATAATGACGATAATCAAAATAATCAAAATAATAAGAATAATCAAAATAATATGAATAAAAATAATGAAAATAATAAACATAATGAAAATAATAAAAATAATCAAAATAGTATGAATAATAAAATAATCAAAATAATAAAAAAATCATAATAGTAAAGATAATAAAAATAATCAAAATAATACGAATAATACAAATAATAAAAATAATAAAACTAATCAAAATAATCGAAATTCATATGAATAATAAAAATAATCAAAATGATAAAAATAATCAAAATAAGCAAAATCATATCAATAAGCAAAATAATATAAATAATCAAATTAATCAAAATAATCCCAATAATAAAAATAAACCAATATAATCAAAATAATACTAATAATCAAGATAGTATGAATAAGAAAAATAATAAAAGATAATAAAATAATAAAAATAATAAAAATTATAAAAATAATATTAATAATAAAAATATTAAAAATAATAAAATAATAAAAATAATCATAATAATAAAAATATTAAAAATAATAAAAATAATAAAATAATAAAAATAATAAAAATAATAAAAATAATGAAAATAATAGGAATAATAAAAATAATACAAATAATAAAAAAAATGTGAGTTAGGAAAATAATATGACTAATCAATATAATATGAAAAATCAAAATAATAAAAATAATGAAAATAATACTAATAATCTAAATAATATTAATAATCAAAAGATTACGGACAATGAAAATAGTATCAATAATCAAAATGATATGAATACTCAAAATTGTACGAATAATCAAAAGAATTCTTATAATGAAAATAATAAAAGATAATCTGAATAATAAAAAGAATATGAATAATCAAAATCATATTAATAGTAAAATAATATGAATAATCAAAATAATACCCATAATAAAACTGATACAAATAATATTAATAATCAAAATGATAAAAATAATGAAAATAACAAAAATAATCAATATATGAATTAAAAAAATATGGAGATAAAAATAATATGAGTAATAAAATAATATAAATAATCAAAACAATACTAATAATAAAAATAATATTATTATATCATTATTTTGATTATTAATATTATTTTGATTATTCATATGATTTTGATGATTAATATTATTTTGATAATTCATATTATTTTTATAATTCATATTATTTTGATAATTCATATTATTTTGATTATTAATATTAGTTTGATTATTCATATTATTTTGATTATTCATATTATTTTGATTATTCATATTAGTTTTTTTATTCCTATTATTTGGTTATTAATATGATTTTTGTCATTTATATTATTTTAATTATTCATATTATTTTCATTATCCGCATTATTTTGATTACTTATATTATTTTGATTAGTCATATTATTTTAATTATTCATATTGTTTTGATTAAGTATATACTTTTGACTATTAGCATTATTTTGATTATCATATTATTTTGATTATTCGTATTATTATGGCTATTTTTATTTTATTGATTACTCATATTATTTCGATTATTTATATTATTTTGATTATTTATATTATTTTGATTATTCATATAATTTTGATTATTAAAATTATTTTGTTATTTATTTGAATTATTCATACTAGTTGTATTATTAATTATTTTTTCATTATTTGTATTATTTTTATTTTTTATATTATATTCCTTATTCATATCGTTTTTATTATTCATAATATTGTGATTATTAACATTATTTTCATTATTTGTATTATTTTGGTTATTTGTATTAGGTTCAATATCCATATTATTTTAGTCATTCATATTATTTTGATTATCTATATAGTTATTGTTATTTTTATTATTTTGATTATTAATATTATTTTGATTATTCATATTATTTTGATTATTCATATTATTTTGATTATTTCAATTATTTTTATTATCTATATAATTTGGATTGTTCATATTATTTTTTATTGTTCATATAATTTTGATTATGCATATTATGTAGATTATTCATATTATTTAGATTATTCATATTATTTTAATTATTTATATTATTTTAATGATTGTTATTTTTGTAGTGGTTTATTATTAATATTATTTTATTATTATTATTATTATTATTTTGATTACTCACATTATTTTCATTTTTAATATTGGGTCGATTATTCTTATTATTTTATCAATCATATTCTTTTTAATTATTCATATTATATTAATTATTCGTGTTATTTTATTTATTCTTATCATTTAGATTATTAATTTTGTTTTGATTATGTGTATTATTTTGATTATTAATATTATATTCAATATGTATATTATGTTGATATTAATATTATTTTTATTATTTGTATTAATTTGATTGTTTATATTAATTTAATTACTCACATTATTTTTATTATTCATATTATTTAGTCATTAATATTATTTGGATTTCTCGTATTATTTTGATTATTCATATTATTTTGATTATTTTTATTATTGTTTATTTTTCGTATTATTTTGATTATTCATATTATTTTCATTATTTGTATTATTTTTTTATTGTGCGTATTATTTTGATTATTCATATTATTTTTATTACTAATATTATGTTGATTATTCATATCATTTTTATTACTTATATACTTTAGATTATTCATCTTAGTTTGGTTATTTGTATTTTTATTATTCATATAATTTTGATTTCTTACATTATGTTGATTATTTATATTATTGTGATTATTCATATTATTGTGATTATTCGTATTATTGTGACTATTCATATTATTTTGATTATTTGTATTATTTTAATTATTCGTATTATTTTGATTGTTCATATTATTTTATTCTTCCTATTATTTTGATTATTCATATTATTTTGGTTGTTAATATTATTTTGATTATTCTTATTATTTAGATTATTAATATTATTTTGATTTACGTATCATTTTTATTATTTGTATTATTTCAATTATTCCTATTATTTGTATTATTCATACTATGTTGATTATTCATATAATTTTGATTATTTGTATTATTTTTATTATTCATATTATTTTGATAATTCATATCATGTTGATAACATATATTATTTAGATTATTCATATTATTTTGACCATTCATATTATTTTGATTATTAATATTATTATGATTATTTATATTATTATGATTATTTATATTATCTATATTATTCATATTACTTTTATTATTCGCAGTATTTTTATTATCATATTATTTGGGTTAATCATATTATTTTGATTACCAATATTATGTTTATTATTCATATTATTTTGATTATTCATATTATTTTCATTACTCATAACGTTTTAATTATTCATTTTATTTTGATTGTTTGTATTATTTTTATTATTTATTTTATTTTTATTGTTTAGATTATATTGATTATTGGTGTAGCTTTGAATATTCGTATTATTTTGATAATTCATATTATTTTGATTGTTCATATTATTTTTATTATTCATATTATGTTGATTATTCAAATTTTTGTTATTATCATATTATTTGGATTAATCATATAATTTTGATTTTTCATATTGTTTTGATTATTGATGATATTTTTATGTTCCATATTTTTTATTACTAATGTGATTGTGATTATTCATATTATTTTGATTGTTCATATTATCTTGATTACTCATAATGTTTTGATCGTTCATTATTTTTATTTTTTATTTTTTTTATTATTTAGATTATTCATATTATTTTGATTATTCCTATAATTTAAGTTGTTGTATTATTTTGATTATCTGTATGCATTTGATTTTTCATATTATTTTGATTATTCATATTATTTTGATTATTCATATTATTTTGATTATCATATTATTTTTCTTATTCATATAATTTTTAATATTCATATTATTTTGATTTTCATATTATGTTTATTATTTGTATTATTTTGAGCAGTAGTATTATTTAGATTATTGATATCATTTTGATTATTCGTATTTTTTTATTATTCAGATTATGTTTATTATTTATTAAATATTAATATCAATTTGAATATTCATATTAGTTTTATTATTCATGATATTTTGATTGTTTATATTATTTGATTGTTCATATAAATTTTATTATTCATATTATTTTGATTATTCATATTATTTTCATTATTTGTTTATTTTGCTTTTTTATATTATTTTGAATATTTATATTATTTTGATTTTTCGTAATATTTTGAGTGTTTGTATTTTTTGGATTATTTGTATTTTTTATTATTTCTTTTTTTTGATTAGTCATATTGTTTGATTATTATTATTATTATTTTTATTATTGATCTTTTGCTGATTCTGTATATTATTTTGATTATTAATATTATTTTTATTATTCATATGGATTTTATTATTCATATTATTTTTATTATTAGTATTATTTTCATAATTCATATTATTGAGATTTTTTGTTATTATTTTGATTGTTTGTATTATTTTTAGTATTCATATTTTTTAATCATTCAGTTATATCGATTTTGTGTATTATTTTGATTATTTGTATTATTTTGATTATTCATATTATTTTGATTTTTAATATTACTTTGATTACACACATTATTTTAAGTATTCCAATTATTTATATCATTCATATTCTGTTCATTATTCATATCTTTTTTATTATTCATATTATGTTGATTATTATAATTATGTTGATTATTTGTATTGTTTTTATTATTCATATTATTTTGATTATTCATATTATTTTGATTATTCATATTATTGTGATTATTTATATTATTTGGATTATTCATATTATTGTGACTATTTATATTATTTTGATTATTATAATTATATTGATTATTTGTATTATTTTTATTAGTCATATTATTTTGATTATTATAATTATATTGATTATTTGTATTATTGTGATTATTTGTATTACTTGATCATTCATATTATTTTGATTATTATAATTATATTGATTATTTATATTATTGTGATTATTTGTATTACTTGATCATTCATATTATTTTGATTTTTTATATCATTTAGATTATCATATTATTTTGATTATTTGTATTATCTAGATTTTTCATATTTTAATGATTATTTGTATTATGTGTATTATTACCATTATTTAGATTATTCATAATATTTTTGTTATTCATATTATTTTCATTATTGATATTATTTAGATTATTTATATTATTTGGATTATTTTTATTATTTGGATTATTCATATTATATTGATTATTCGTATTATTTTGATTATTCATATTATATTGATTATTCGTATTATTTTCATTATTCATATTATTTTGAAATTTGTCTTATTTTGATTATTCGTATTATTTTGATTATTTCTATTATTTTGATGTTTCATATTATTTTGATAATTTATATTATTTTGATTATTTCTATTATTTTGATGTTTCATATTATTTTGATTATTCATATTATTTTGATAATTTATATTATTTTGATTATTTCTATTATTTTGATTATTAATATTTTTTGATTATCCCAATTATGTTTATTTTTTGTATTATTTAGATTATTTGTATTATTTGTACTATTCATATTATTTTGTTTTTTTATATTATTGTGATAATTTGTATTATATTGGTTATTTGTAGTATATTGATTAGATACATTATTTTGATTATTCATATTATTATTTTTGTACATATCATTTTTATTATCATATTATTATTATGTGTATTATTTTGATTATTCATATTTTTTGATTATTTGTATTAGGTTGATTATTCATATTATTATGATTATTCATATTATTATAATTATTTGTATTATTTTTATTATTCATATTATCTTGCTTTTTTATGTTATTTTGATTATTCACATTCTTTTTATTACTCATAATATTTTGATTATTTTGATTATTAGTATTATTTTTATTATTTATATTATTTTTATTATTAGTATTATTTTTAGTATTCATATTATTGTGATTAATTATATTCTTCTTTTTTGGAATGTTATTTTAATTACGTTTCGGGCGATGTAGCCTCCGATCTTTTTTAGGGTCATTTAGATGGGGTTTTTTTGTTTTGTTTTTGCAGAATTCGAGAATCTGCATGGAATTTCGCAAGGACAGTTGGCGGCGCGAATAAAATACTTGGTAAAAATGTAGTTGTAAAAAGTTACACTCTTCTGGAGGTTTTAGGTTCAATCATCAGTGTCGACGGCACTCAAAATACAATCGGGAATTACTCCTAACCACTCCATGCTGGTGGATCGAGCGCATGCTACCCCCGTGGAGAAAATAAGGTGTTCAGTTCGAATTCTGTGCAGATTCCAGAGTACGATAGAAACATTCTAGTTTGATCAGATATACCTGGAAAAGGCCGGAGATTACATCGACAGAAACGTGGAAGTCACTCAAGATGAGAACAATCGTTGGAAAAGTCCAAATAAAACAAATAATCAACCGTCATCTCAACAACGTAACAATAAACAAGAATCAAAACAGAGCTTTAACCCTCAATCTGACAACATTTCTTATATTTTCAAAACCTCTTGCATCGGAACGTCTTCAGATTCTTTGTACTCTCAATTTTATTTTATATTGTTTTAGAGTAAGTTTTCAATATAATTATCATTATATTTTTTATAATTTTTATCCACAATGAAATCATAACTCACTAACGTACTTTCACTAATAATACTACACACACATATCTCCACGCTTATTCTATTTACTGATTCTTAAATAATCCTTTATTTTGCATTGTCTTTATTAAGACTTCGCTAATATTGCCATTTATATTTCTGATATTGATAACACAAAATCATGACAGTTTGCAATTCTTCACTCGAAAAGCGAAACGAAAAAGTTAAACCTGAACAAAACTGAACGTTTAAACGCATGCGCATATCCATCACAGATTGCATGGCGTTAATCAAGCAAACTATCTTGACAGTGCTATTCTTGCGTTGTATAATGAGGCTAAATAGTCTGTGCGAAATCAGAAGGTACGGAGTTGAAACGGTTCGTTGTGTCAGTCATTTGTACAACCAAGCAGGTTAGCGTCATTTTGCCAGTCTGCAACGATCCATTCTGGCCAATTCTCCTGTCACTATTTAATAGCATTAGTTCTTCATCTCCTTATGTTCTGTCAGCGTTTACGAATAAGTACAGCAGGCTCATCATTGCCCCGCTCGTCCACTCACCCCCCACACACTTTTCGACACCAGAAAATTGGCATCGATTCGAAGTTGCCGTCAATAAACCAACGAGAAGATAACTTTTTATGCTTTTTTTTACCTAGCAATTTGAAATTTTTACATTTAAAAGCCTTTCAAATTTTAATTGCATTTTCTTTTATATTTGCTGAAAATATAACCATACAACTATTACTTTTACTGTTACTGGTCCCATAACCAGTCAGAATAGTAGAGGCGCTAGATGATAGTGGATCAGCTGGCCTCACTTGGTGTGGTCGTGGGCCAGTGTCTGAATAAAATCGAAGTAATTCCCTGTCCAATCAAGGGTGTTGCCTGGCCACTTCTGTCTGTCCTGCCTTTTTTTTCCTCTATACCAGTGGTTCTCAACCTTATTTTACTCATGGACCCCATTTCCCTTCTTTTTATCTTGGTGGACCCCTTCATAACTATTGGTCATAAGACAATCTTCTATTTTTCACTCATATAAATTTTGAGGTTTTAATAATCAAAGAAATATTATATAATTAAGCTTTATTTTTAAATGAAAACTAATTTAATGCAAATAAAGTATTCTACAACAACTATAATAATTATGATAATAATGATAATAAGTAATAATAATAATTCTGTGGACCCTCAGAAATATTCCATGGACCCCTAGGGTCCACGTGGACCCGGGTTGAGAAACCCTGCTCTAGACTGTTTTTTGCAGGATTTTATTTATGAGTATGTTATATACCAATACCATCTGAGCTTCCTCTTTTTCAACATAGTTAATAGGTCTTCATAGTGACACGCTTGTTGAGTGACTTTTCTGCTGATGTCATTGTTGGTGATATGATCTTTGTATGAGACGCAATGGAGTCTTCTGAGGGATCTAATTCCTACTGCTTGGATCTTGCTTTATAGATCTGCGTTTAATGACTATGCCTCGCATGCGTAAAACATGACACTATGGGAGGCTTAAAGTAGAAGTCCGATCGAGTTAATTACCTGTGAAAACTATGCATTTTAAAGACCCCTAACACCAAAACGAGGTCTAGTAGCACTAGAATTAAAATATTGCAACATTAAGAATTTATTTTAATTCAATTTATAACATTGTATAATCAATTCTTAATGCTGCAATATTTTAAGTTATAAATTCATTATGTTTTTTACTAGAATATCTTGTCCTGTTCTTTTCCAGTTTTAACAACTAGTCCTTTATTTTTCCATGTTTAAGCTTAACCATATTACTTTTCATGCTCGCATTTTTCTATTGTAATTATGATATATATATTAATATATATATATATATATATATATATATATATATATATATATATATATATATATATATATAAATAATATAAATCTGAACGTCTCTCTGTGTGTCTGGTCACGAATAAGCTCATATATGGTTGACTATTATAGAAAACTGATCACATATAATGATAGAAGATGTATCGAGACACAGGAATGGGTATGTTTGATCTGGCAGAATGGTGGTTCATTAAAATTGTGGGGGCTGCGTTCGCGCCTGGTCCACAAAGTATGGAGATAAAAAATTAAAAAATTAAAAAAGAACGTTTATAAGTGTTTTTGATATAGATGTACATAAGAATACTTTGATAAGTATGTTTTAACTTAAATAGGGATGGTATAATAAAATTGTGGGGTCTGCGTTCGCCCTGGCCTCCATAGAATGGAAATAGGCACAAACTTTAATAAAGAATTTTCATATCTATCTGCGCAAGTATACTTTGATAATTATGTTTCAGTTTGAAGCAATATGGTATAATAAAATTATGGGGCATTCGTTCGCGCCTGACCTCCATAGAATGGAAATATGTCACAAAGTTTTTTTTTAATATAGATCCACAGAATATTGTGATAAGTGCTTCAGGGTGAAGAGGTATGGTATAATAAATTATGGGGTTTATCTATTTTATTTTTACTTTTTTTTTACATGGAGTTCACCACTTATCAAGGCCCAATGGCCACTCAGGGATAAGGGTTATTGTGTGTACAGTAACCAAAGGGATAGTGTAGCAATAGTATTGGAGAATTGGTAAGGTGTCATTACTTAGGGGGGCGGTTCATCAGGAATTTGTTTGTGTTGGACTTTAAGACATCCAGGTTGAAGTCGGTAGGGAAACAGGCAAGCGGAACAGAGTTCCACAGGCCTGCAGTTCTAAGAAAGAAGCTTTGTTCATGGTATCTACGTTTTGATTTAGGCACAGATAGGGAGTGGGGAAAATTATTGACGGTGGTTCCAGCTAGTCGGGTGTTTTTTGAGAAAGATTGGCGAGGAGGGACCAGAGAATGGAGCTCAGACGAGCACCTGCCATGGAAGTAACGATAGAACAATGACAGGCTCGCTACGTCTCTTCTGTGGGAAAGAGGTTGCAGGATAGAGAAAAGGGCATCCCCCACAAAGCCACGGAGTCTATTTTGTACTCCGTCAAGGCAGGATAGGCTGTTTTTTACAGCCCCCACCCAGATGTGGCAGCAGTACTCCATCTTTATCATATTTTGTTTTGGTTTTGATACCCCCAAATTCGAAACTGTCTCTTTACAACCCTTCCTTTTCATAACCTATCATACTTTATTAAATCAGAGTCCATTTTCTGTAGGCTGTTTTTGAACCCAGTTAACGACGATTACTTTTACTAGTATATATATATATATATATATATATATATATATATATATATATATATATATATATAGAGAGAGAGAGAGAGAGAGAGAGAGATAAAGATAGATAGATAGATACATTAATTACATTTATATATGATCATCATCAGATCACCGAAGTTAAGCATTGTGAAGCATGTTCACTAATAATATTTGTTACTGTTTGCGTTTATCTTGGTTTGTTTCCAGTTGACTTACACTTCTGCCGCTGGAATCAAGCAGTATCAACTCAGGAGAAAAAGTGGTTGAAGATTGTGCAACCCTTGCTTTACAATTCGGCGCGAGTCATCCATCATCCCTCATGGATGATCAAATGCTATTCATTATTCTGATGTTTCGACTGACGAACATTCATATATATATATATATATATATATATATATATATATATATATATATATATATATATATATATATATATAAGGGAGTAAGACTTAGAAAAAATTAAAAGATTCACAAAAATATCGACTGATCTTGTCGCTGTATTATTAGAATTAAAAGAAAGTTTTCCAGTGAATTAGTTGGAATGAAAGCATTGTTTACCAC
The DNA here is from genome assembly GCF_053919585.1 of Euprymna scolopes. Lineage (NCBI taxonomy): Eukaryota > Metazoa > Mollusca > Cephalopoda > Sepiida > Sepiolidae > Euprymna > Euprymna scolopes. The sequence continues at coordinate 99,987,564 of NC_136511.1, read as the reverse complement.
GTGCCATTCCAACTGATTCACTAGTAGATTTGCTTTTAACTTTCATAATAGATCGACGAGGTCAGTCGATATTTTCGTGGGTTTGTAAATAGTTTTTTTAATTTTTTGCAGCAGCTAAAGATGTCTATCACGTGCTATTCCAAAGAATTACTTTTGACTAAAATAATGCAGCAATGGCAAGTCTCGATATTTTCGTAAATTTTAAAATAGTTTAAACATTTTAAAATGTGTTTCAATTTTTGGCGTTTTTTTTTTATTACTGAAATCTCTCGAGGATTTCGTTTTGCCATACATTGATACAACACCAACGACAGCGAAAGGAAACTTTTTTTGACAAATATATATATATGTTACCAAATATATGTTACCAAATATATGTTACCAAATATATGTTACCAAAGCGCATGGTTGAAAATTACCAGGTTGGTGTCTGGCGCGCATAGCTCTTCAATCCTGGTCGACAGTCCGAAGTAATCAAATAATACGAAGGGTTAAATGATGGGAGAAATACTATAAAAACACCAATTTGCTTGACTAAATTGTATAAGCATCTCCAACTGCACTCTATAAACGAATGGTCTAATAAAACTAAAGGGGATGAAATCAAGCATTTTTCCATCTAAAAGATGGAAAACTCTAACAATACAAACCTGCGTGCAGTTGTTCATTGATTCTGTGGCATAGTTTACACCAATTAATGTAATTAGCTGTATCAATAATTATGTATCAATAAGTGTACTTGACTATACACAAGCCATTACCATTTTGAACAACTCATTGTGTGGGTAGCCCATGAATTTGCCCACTCTACTCCCCCCCCCCAAAAAAAATGTCAGGCAAGCTAATATTTCAATTTAATCTATGTATGCTTGATTTCATCCCCTTTAGTTTTATTAGACCATTCGTTTATAGAGTGCAGTTGGAGATGCTTATACAATTTAGTCAAGCAAATTGGTGTTTATACAGTTTGCCCTGTATTTAAGAATTCAGGTGATAAGTCATCTCCCTCTCAATACAGACCAATAAGTCTTCTCTGTGTTAAGAGTAAGTTACTGGAATCAATATTAAATAGAGAAATAGTAAACCACCTCAGCAGGAATAACCTTCTTAGTGACACACAATATGGTTTCCGCTCTGCAAGATCTACCGCAGATGTGCTGACGGTTATATCCCACAGGATTAGTGAATCTCTTGACAAAGGCTTCCTTTCTAGGGCAATTGCTCTCGACATATCAAAGGCCTTTGACAAAGTATGGCATAAGGGTCTACTTCACAAGATTTCCAGCTACGGTATAACTGGAAATGTTTTCTCAATCATTAAATCATTTCTCTCTGATAGGCTCATAAGAGTAGTGGTAGATGGACAAAAATCGGAGGCCTGCAATATAAATGCTGGAGTCCCTCAGGGGTCAATCCTCGGCCCAACTCTCTTCCTGATCTACATCAATGACCTCCCTAAACACATACTTAAATCATTCGTTGACATCTATGCTGATGACACGACCATCTACGGCAACACATCAAAGGCTGTAAATGACGAAGTTCTCTCGGATTCTCTCTCCTCTGATCTCGAGCGCGTGGTTCAGTGGGGGAAGATGTGGCTGGTTACCTTTAATGCATCCAAAACCAAACTCCTATCCTTACATCATCACCGCTCTGATCCCCAGCTGGCATCAATTGTGATGGATGGCTCTCGTCTGGGTGAGGCCCCGTGTTTTGACAAGCTTCTGGGTTTGACCTTTACTCCTGATCTGAAATGGAACACGTACATCAAGTCTGTTGCCAAGGTCGCAGGAAAGATGGTGGAATCCTTCTACCGCTCCAGAAGATATCTCACTACTGATGCAATTCTCTATCTATATAAAAGCCAAGTACGGCCAAGGATGGAATACTGTTGCCATATCTGGGCAGGAGCTGCCAAAAACAGCCTATCATGCCTTGACAGAGTACAAAATAGACTTCATGGTTTAGTGGGGGATGCCCTTTTCTCTACCCTGCAACCCCTCTCCCACAGAAGAGACGTTGCGAGCCTATCCTTGTTTTATCGTTATTTTCATGGCAGGTGCTCGTCTGAACTCCAATCCCTGGTCCCCCCTCGCCAATCTTTCACGAAAAACACCCGTCTAGCTGAATCCACTGTGAAAAATTTCCCCCACTCAATATCTGTGCCTAAATCAAAACGCGGATTTCATGAGCAAAGCTTCTTTCTTAGAACTGCACGCCTGTGGAACTCTGTTCCGTCTGCCTGCTTCCTTCCGGACTACAACTTGGATGTCTTCAAGTCTAATGTCAACAAATTCCTAATGAACCGCCCCCCTAATTAAACACTTCATCAAATCTCCTCACTAACGTAATGTACTTACAATAACCCTTATCCCTGAGTGGCTTCCGGGCCTTGATAAGTGGTGATCACTGTGTAAAAAAAAAAAAAAAAAAAAAAAAAAGAGCGCGAATAGAAACTGCGCTTACACAACCCGACACTTTTTAATCATGTGGTTTGGTTTGTGGGAACAGAACTGACCTTGTGTGACACATGCGGTACAAACATTATATATATATATATATATATATATATATATATATATATATATATATATATATATATATATATATATATATGGCTCAAATGACGCAAACATGAGTGCAACTAGCAGCACGTGCCAGACGGTCACTTCTATGAACTTTCTATAGTCCTGCACATTCACTGGTGACAGAGTCCAAGCTATGGTGCCCCGAACACTTACCAGGCCAGACCGTGGAAGTTCCAGAGCCTTTATTGCCATTGACGCCCCTTCTTACATTGAATGCCCGTTTGCCATTTTAGGCTAAAGCCAACCTTTTTGTTATCGAAACACACACTGATTGCAAAATGTGTATTCCATTGCATATCAAGCAATGCCTGAGCTTGAAGCTTTTTATAGTGAGGAAAGACTTTGCACCGAGACAATCCCACTCTCTAAACAACTGGCACATTGAACCAAAAAGAAGAGCAAGTCAACATTATTGGAAGCAGCAGTCGCCGCAGGTCAAGTCTGGTCGTAGTCAAGGTCTGGTGTGGACGTGTGTTAAAAACAGATGTCTTAGCGTCATACTGTGCTTCTCCCAGACAAATCAATCCCACGTGCACGTCGACGGGGCTCTGATGAACGGCGAGTGTCCTGCACTGTATAACTGGAACTCTACTGCCTTTTGGGCCAAGGTTATTTTAACCAAAGGCTAAGGGTGAGGTAACCCTGACAGAAACCTCCAGAGGAGCTTAGGCCCTGTCAGCTGCGGCATACATGACCCACCGGCGTGTGGAGTATGCTCTGGTGCCAAGAAACCTAAGTCCCAGTCATGCATCAAATGCCATTGTGGGTGGAGAGGGCTCCTGTAAACCGTGGTGAAGGCAGCTCTCTAGAAGGAAACCCCTGATATATATATATATATATATATTATATATATATATATATTGTGAGAGAGAGATCGATATATATATATATATATATATATATATATATATATAGATAGATAGATAGATAGATAGATATAGATATATACATACATATAATACTCTGCGAATGTTCGTTATATACGCCAGATATTTTTCTACAGTTCAGTTGATCGTTGCATTATTGTCTCAAAAATGTTGCATAATTTTTAAATAACATTTTAAATTTCGTCATTTACACTCTCTATTAAATAACGGTTTTTTCTTATATTTTTAACTGCTTTTGTAAATGGCAACTGTAAATTTTAACGATCGATTTTGGCCAATTCTCTTGTCACTATTTAATATAATCAGTCGCACCTCTCGTTATGTGCTGTCGGCTGTTAGGAATAAGTAGAATCGACTGATCCTTTCTCTTTCTCCCTCTTTGTTCTCAGTGTGTATTTGATTTGCTGTCAATTTAATAAGACGGTGAGCAGATATGGACGCTGCCTTAGAAAGACGCACATGTGAAAATAAGATAAAAATGCAACGGGTAATTTGGGAAAATGGTGTAAGGTACGACGATCATAATGAGATAATAACGCGCAAGAGAAAGTAGGACTTCTTTTTGTGAAATTCATGCGCTCAACAAACGAAATATGAGATACCAGCTGAGATACACGTTCTGGGACGGGTTCATAATAATTGTAGAAATTTGTAATATTTAATAAATGCAATAGAACTTACTTCAACACACAACAAATAAACACACATACATACATACATAAAAGCCAGGTACGGTCAATGATGGAGTACATCTGGGAAGGAGCTACTAGAAGCAGCTTATTCTGCCTTGACAGAGTTCAAAATAGACTTCGTAGCTTAGTGGGAGGTGCTCTTTTCTCTTCCCTGCAACTTCTTTCCCACAGAAGAGATGTTGCAAGCCTGTCTCTGCTTTTTCGTTATTTTTATAGCAAGTTCTCGTCTGAGCTTCAGTCTATGGTCACTCCTTGCAAAACTTTCACGAAAAACAATCGTCTAGCCAAAACCACTATTAATAATTTCCTATACTCTTAATCTGTGCCTAAACCTAAACGTGTATTCCATGAACAAAGCTTCTTTCTTAGAACTGCACGCCTGTGGAACTCTATTCCGTTTGCCTGGTTTCCAGCTGACTACAATTTGTCTTCAAGTTTCCAGCTGACTACAATTTGATTGTCTTCAAGTCCAACGTAAACAAGTTCTTGATGAACCGTTCCTCTAAGTAATCCAATTTACAAAATCTCCACTACTTATGATTACTACGCTATAATCCCATAAATAATGAATACCCATTAAACCTTATCCTCGAGTGGCATCTGGGCCTTGATAAGTGGTGACGCCTTTATAAAAATAGACACACACACACACACACATATATATATATATATATATATATATATATATATATGCAACGTTTGGTTTCAGCTGGATATATTTCTCGACATGATAAATCTACTGCAAAAATGCTTCATATCCAATCAAAACACTGGCTTTTAGGGATTAGAGCTTCAAGTTGCAAGAGGTGAGGAAACACGTTTCACCATCAATTGATGAAAAACTCAAGTAAAAAGAAAACACAAAAAATGATATTTTCCACTAGAGACTCCGTTAGAGTTTACATTGTACGTTAGAATATTACATCACAGAAGGGGAAGTTCAAAATGAAACATGTCAAAAAAGAGATAAAGTAAATTAATGTTTAACTCATCCCATCCTCTTTGGCCTGTGCGGATGTGTCTTTAGCTCTGTTTTTGTCACCCTTCCAAGAAGCTGGTGTGGGAAAGTCTACAGAATACGTAACAGAAAAAAAAGCAGTAAAAATATAAAGTTACTGACCCAAGATTTTGTTGATATTTTCTTATATTCTGTTATATTATTAATCCTACAATTACAGATGAAGATAAAAAAAACATTAATTGCTATCTTTCGTTTACAGACGTTACTACCCAATGAATCAACTACTTAAGTGTTAGAGAGATAAACAGCTGCTTCTGTCGGCGACTAAAACGACGGGCAATCGTTGGTGGTTAAAATTCCCCCAGGCTACGCTTGTATAGATGAACAAGGTATTTTATAAAGATATGTAGTCGCAATTAAAATGCTATGCTTATAACATAAGCTTGGCAGATAAGTGAAAGATATATATCAAACAAACACTTAATACGGTGAAGAAAATGCAATTCAACACATAAATCTGATTGATAGAAAATTGACGGACAGAGCGCTTTATAAAGGTGCTTGGTCGCATTTAAAATCAAATAGGTTCATGCGTGCGTAAAATCAAATAGGTTCATGCGTGCGTTAATTCAACAAGATAGACCGATGAAAATGCTATTTCATACATAAACATTCTAGACTAACGGATTTAGCAACAGAAATACTATTTCACTGAAGCTTTACTGATCGATAATTTATATTAAATATATTATAATATATTTATTAAAAGTAAACATTTTAAACACGTATGAATGTTTTGGTAACGATTAAATCGTATCAAACTGACCATCGGTATCTCAGAATTATGTCCGTTACGGAAACAAATATCGAACTAGAAAGAATATGTAATCGCTGAAGTCGATTAGAATTTAATAGTTTTCTGGCGAAGAACACAAAGTTATTATTTCCAAAAAGTACTTGTTTGTCAGAATCAAATAACGATTTGACAAATGCATTTAGTTATAACTTGAAAAATCCGACTGACTTCATTTTTTATATTCGAAATTTCGAATAAAATATTTTCAATAATAAAAAAGTGTAAATTCGAACAATATCAATAGTTCATATAACATTTGAACTCATTTAGACGTCTGCCCTCTGATAGTAATAAAAAAGTAAAGATAAAAATGTAAACGAATTTAAAAAAAAGAACAACAGAAAAACTATTCGTTCAAATGGACAACCACCAAGAAAATTTTCCATCGTATTTTAGAGCTCTCTCAATCTACCATGCAAGATAGTTCAAGAATTTACTAATTGTACTGTCTCTATGGAGGTTACTACATAGGCAGTACCACTCAAAGATTACAAGTTGAAAATTGCATAAATTTTTTTATATCATCAAAGAAATGTAGTATATGTGGTAGTATATGTGGTATATGTAGTATATGTGGTATTTTTTGCATTGACGGAAAAACTCTGAATGCGATAATATCCAGAGATACGTGACAGGGCAGATGCAACAGGTCAAGCGCAAAAGACAAAACATGACGTTACGTTTTCGAGCGAGAGCAAAAAGGTTTTCAAATTAGTTTCTATTGAGAAAACATACGAACGAGACACGGTCAAACGATGTAGAAAACTTATAATCTAAGCGAATGTTACTGACATCTCTTCTCGTCCGAGCTGCTCATATCTCAAGTTAGAAAACTAAGTTAAGAATGAAATAATCATTTAGTTATTTAGTCATTCTCTTTCTATCTATCTATTAAGTCGTTTTCTCTAATAAAATCTTGAAGAAACTCAGGTAACGTCTTCTAATGTCTTTCCTTCATAAGAAGTTTTATTCAGTAATAAAGAAAAAAAGAAGAAAAAGGTCATTATTATTTTCTATCTATAGAGCACGCTAATTCTTAAAAAGAAGTACAAAAGGATTGGATGAATTAAACGCAGACGGCGCGTGAAAAGGAGTTGGCTCGTATAAAGACATTTAGTTGGTTTGTTGATTGCTCATTATTGAAAACAATACATCTATAAACACAAACTCTCCATCTGTGATACTAGAAAATACTTACATTCAATAGCCAAAGCCATCGGGAGAGATTAGCTGAAATAAAACTAAAAACAGTAAGAAAAGATATAAAAAGCGAAGAGTCTATTAACGCCATAAACATTTAACGGTTGAGAGGTCAAGATGGAGAATTCGGAAAGTTGAAAAAGACAACGGACATCTCTAGTTTTCTGTAGTAACCTGATAAGAACCCAGACGCATATGATTTTTGGTGGAATATGTAGTACTTACCAACAAAACAAACGCCCACGTGTTTGTGCCTTGTGTAGGCATGCGCGGCAACAAAACTTGGGTTTTTATAAGCGGAAGTCTCGAGGTTGTCAGGAATCTCCGGGCGCATGCTCAAGAGGAGGGATTGAGAGAGTGGTATGAAAGGCAGGTCGAGTGAGAAGGTTGTTGTTGTTGTCATTGGACGTTACAGTGACGCGTGCGTTAGCAGTTGATTAAGAAGTTGTTTTTTTTTGTCAAGTCGTGCACCTCGGTGAAGGTGAAGGTCATATAAGTCGTGCACCTCGGTGAAGGGGAAGGTCATAAGCTATTTCGGCGATTTCGTTGTTTCTTTTCCTGGACAACTATGGCTGAGGCAAAGTTTGATTTAAAACTGATACCCGAATTCGACGGATCCACTTCTGTTGTCGACTGGGTCGAAAGGGTTGAGCTGACCTGCAACCTCTGTGAAGTAAAGGGGGTGCATACCGTGATTCCCCTGATATTGGCTGGAGACGCCCTGAGTGTGTATCAGCAACTTTGTGCCGTGGAGAAGGCTGATGTTGCCTCTATAAAAAATGCTTTATACAAGGCATTTGCCATGGATCCCTGCACGGCCTACGAAACAGGAGAAACCGTGGACGTCTTCGCGGAGCTGAAGAAACTTGCAGTTCTATTTGGCAATGAAGTGTCAGAGCAGTCACTGGCGTATGCGTTTGTGGCCGGCCTTCCCACCCATGTTAAGCAACTGTTGAGGGCTTCCACCAGCGTATCTGTAACGCCCATGGAACATTTGTTGGAACGCGCTCGAGCCATTATCAGAGATGAGGAGGACCTGAGGGAACCGGTTGTAATGATGGCGCAGGCAGCCGAGACTAATGCTGAAAAGAGTCCCAGTTTGAGACCCACGACCAATGGGAGATGTTTCTGCTGCGGCCAGTGAGACCATTTCGCAAGGAGTTGTACTAACAAGGGGCGGGGGCGCCCGCGCTGTTTCCAATGTGGTAGTTATGGACATTTATCCCAAAATTGTGCGGGAAATACATCAGGGGACAGGACATCAGCACCGCCCTGTTCCCCGGACAAGATTTAATTGAGGCGCAACCGACAATAAATGTGTACGTGGACCAAGTGCCTTGTTCAGCTCTTCTCGACTCCGGGTGCTCACACACCATCATGAGTGCCAAGTTGTGTCGAAACTGGACAAAGCAGCACATCAAAGTAACCACAATAGGTGGCAATACGCAAGCTTGCTGTGGAGCTGGAACTGTCAAGGTCCACACATACTCTTGTTTGGCCGCAGACATTAATGTGCTGGTGATGCGAGGGGATTTGCTGGGATTCGATGTACTGTTGGGATATGATGCTATTAAGGCACTGGGGGAGTTGTTATCGGAAGAGATGGGACTGTGCGGTTTTTGGAAACCCCAGTGTGTGCTGCAGTTCACATTGATCGGCCTGATTTTAAGGTGGACTACGATCATCACCAAAAAGCATGGACTACATCGTGGAATTGGACAGAAGGAAGGGCGCCAACCGAACTCAAGAATAGCATTGCAGAGTACTCGATACCCGACAAGGCCCGTAATGAATACGAGAAGGAGCTTGAAGCATGGATCCAGGATGGATGGCTGATCCCCCACCCCAACAAGCTGGGACCACCCAAGGGTCTGATTCCCTTAATGGCGGTAGTCCAGCATAACAAATCAAAAGTTCGTCCGGTGCTGGACTATCGTGAACTCAATAGATACATTGAGACGTACACTGACGATGCTGACGTGTGCGCCAGCAAGCTGAGAGAATGGCACCAGAAGGGCTCCAATGTGTCTATAGTAGACTTGCGGAAGGCTTATTTGCAGGTGCGAGTGGATGAGACATTGTGGCCATTCCAGACAGTGTGGTTCCGGGGTCAGAGATACTGCCTTACTCGACTTGGCTTTGGGCTGAATGTGGCACCGCAAATCATGAAGACCATTGTAAATGCAGTGTTGTCCCAGGAAAAGACCACTGAGGACGCAACATCTGCCTATATTAACGATGTGTACGTCAATGAAGATATACAATCTGCGTCGCACGTCAGAGAAAAGTAAGCTCAATTCGGATTTGGAGTGCAAGGATCCCGAACGTCTGAGGGATGGAGCACGGGTATTAGGATTGGACGTCTGCGGGAAAGACGGTACCTTACGATGGAGGCGTGGCAGTGAGATTCCAACCATCCCTGATGTTATTACGCGGCGGACTATTTTTTCCTTGTGTGGGAAACTTATTGGTCACTTACCAGCGTTTGGCTGGCTCCGAGCAGCTGTGGGCGTCATCAAACGCAGGGCAAATTTAGTAACTACAGGTTGGGATGATGTATCTGATGATGCTCTTCTAACTCTGATGACGACGGAAACCCTAGAGAGAGTTGACAAGGAGGACCCTGCCCGGGAGAATGGTGTGTCGATGGGGACACTGTGAATATGTGGGTTGACGCTAGTTCTTTGGCATTGGGAGTGTTATTTGAAGCAACGTGAAAACGTAATTGAAGACGCGTGCTGGCTGCGACCCGTGAATGATGCTCAACACATCAACCTGGCGGTACTGGATGCTGTTGTGAAGGGTTTAAATCTGGCACTGCAATGGCAGTCAAAGAAATTGCACTTGTACACGGATTCTGTCTGCGTCTACCACTGGGTGTCCGACACTCTTTCGGGACGAATGAGAGTCCGCACTAAGGCAGCCAGTGAGATGTTAATCCGGCGGAGGCTAAACACCCTGAAGAGTCTGGTATCGGAGTATGACCTGTCGGTGAGTGTAACGCTCGTGGCATCACACTGTAATCGTGCAGACCAACTAACCCGTGTGCCTCACAAATGGTATGAAGCTGTGAAGACAGGCGTGGAGTTCGCTGCTCGATCTTGCGCAGTTGGCGCAATTAGCTCATGCCAAATACAAAGAATTCATGTGCAGAGTGGACATCCAGGTATCAAAAGAACTCTGTATTTTGCGAGGCGTGTGGACCCGGCAGTGACAAGGGCAGATGTCAGGCAGATCATCAAGCACTGTGAGGCATGCCAGTCTATCGATCCTGCACCTGAGCAATGGCAGAAGGGGCGATTGGAGGCTGAGCATGTGTGGTAACGAGTAGCGATGAATATTACCCATTACAGTGGTAAGCCCTTTCTAACCCTTGTCGACTGTGGACCCACTCGTTTTGCGGTGTGGCGGAAAATGACCAGGCAGGACTCAGCGAATGTTGTCCGTCAACTGTCATCTATCTTTTCTGAGCGAGGTGCGCTGGAAGAGATATTGACGGACAACGATGCTGCTTTTTGTAGCCACCAAGTTCGGCAGTTGTTGAATGAGTGGGGTGTCCGACTACGACTGCGATGTGCTCATGTGCCATCAGGGAATGGCATTGCTGACAGGAGCCATCGCAGCATCAAGAGAATTGCAGCCAGAAAGCAATGCACCATTACGGAGGGCACGTATTGGTATAACATCACACCAAAGGATGGGAAGACACTAACAACAGCACCGGCCAATGCCATACACAAATACCGTGTTAGGATAAAGGGCATTGACACTGTCCAGCCAATCGACGAGGAGAGTCATGACAAATACAAGGTAGGGGATCCAGTTTGGGTAAGACCGCCTGGAAACCGGAGCACCGCCAAGTTCAAGCGGGGACGAATATCTGGAGTGGTCAGCCAGCAGTCGGTCCTTGTTGATGGAACCACACGTCATGTGCGCGATCTTCGCCCAGCTAGTGAAGTACATCCCACAACTGCAGAGAGCGATGAATCATCAGATGATGAGCTGCTGATAAGTGAGATCACCGAGCAAGAGAGTGGTAGTTGTAGTTCGTCTGATCAGGAAGGATCAGAACCAGAACCAGAACCACACCCAGAACCAGAACCAGAACCTGAATCCGAGATTGTAAATACCACCCTTCGCAGAAGCCAACGAACTAAGAGGCCACCCCCGGAGTGCCCTCTATGTGATCATCAGATCAGGGGAGAGTGTAGTACTTACCAACAAAACAAACGCCCACGTGTTTGTGCCTTGTGTAGGCATGCGCGGCAACAAAACTTGGGTTTTTATAAGCGGAAGTCTCGATGTTGTCAGGAATCTACGGGCGCATGCGCAAGAGGAGGGATTGAGAGAGTGGTATAAAAGGCAGGTCGAGTGAGAAGGTTGTTGTTGTTGTTTTCATTGGACGTTACAGTGACGCGTGCGTTAGGAGTTGATTAAGAAGTTTTTTTTGTGTCAAGTCGTGCACCTCGGTGAAGGTCAAGGTTATATAAGTCGTGCACCTCGGTGAAGGTGAAGGTCATAGAATATAAATATATTTCGGAAATGCTGGCTGTTAAGAAGGGGAGAACTACCACAGTGACGAGCGATGAAGGATCGCAAAAGATGTCATTAATCTTAGTTGATATCCAGAATTTAAGAGATGGGAGATCAAGGCTAAAGGTACAGGCACTACCGACAAGACATTTACGATACACTTACACACACACCCGTGTTCAACGAGGCATACGTATACAATATATATATATATATATATATATATATGTTGTTTTTCTTATTATGTATTTAAACCGGCGATCATCAATAAAAATCTAGACATAATCCATAAGACGATGAAGAAGAAAGAAACTCATGGCACATGCGTTTGGAATAAAGCGATCAGTCGGGGCGCGAACCTGGTTCGTCTCGAGCCTAACGACACATACACTCACCTATGTTGAACAAGTCGTATGCAGGAATTTTAGTTCCGCTTATAGATAGGCACTATATCTCCGTAATAATAGGATGCTTAATTAAAGTTTTCAGTACAGATTTTTATAATGTATAAACTTTTTATACACACCTGTATTTAACGTGAAAACTGGAATAAATCAACGTTGCAATTGAACCAGTGCTTTAAACGTCTTCACAAATATATATATAGAAATATATATAGTATGTGTTTTTATGAAAAATGCAATTTTTTCCTTATACACTTGATGTATGCTTATTTTTCATTACTATAAAGCGATGAAATCGATTAATGTTAGATAAGCAATACATATTTAAATTGTTAGTGTTTCAAATCGAACGATGGGATCTCATTCGATTTGTTAAACATTATTTGGCATAATCAAAGATGACCAACAAATCTCTTTTGCGGACATTAATTGACAATTAAGCAAAATGCATATGACAATGTACTTTAAAAATGCAAATCGCTGCAGACAAGGCGTGAAGCCAATTCATGTAAGGAACTACCAAGAACTAAAGATGATTATCGCAAAGACAGTGTTAGATATATGACTATGCTGTGATCATCAAGTTTCTCTCAGCCGTATAAACGAAAATTTATTTTCGTTTTAAAATGAATACGCGACACTTTTTTGTGATTTCAATATAGGTTTGTTTATTTACACATCAAAATAAAAGTGCCAAACATCAGAGGGCGATGGAGGTCAGTGGGTTTTTCAGAACTCTGTGCCAACCTGTATTTGTCGTTTTGTCTCTCATCCTCTCTTCTTTTTATTTGTAACAATTGACCTGATGACTTTTTTCTGGCCAGCTTTGTTTATTGTTTCCCAAACTTCTCTGGGTCAGAATTCCCGTGTGGATTAACCTGGTAAATTTATTTTTGCCCGCTTTGTTTATTGTTCTGTTGTTGGTTTTGGTTTAACCCATTTTTATATCGGTTAGTTTTCCCTGGGCCGATTGATGTCATCTTGACGCAATTCTTTTTTGGTGAAATGGGTTCCAGGTACTATGTATATAGGTCACTTTTATTCCTGGGATTGACGTCATCATGATGCATTTCCCCCGGCGGTCCCAGCTCACTCCCGGACCCATGAACTACAGGTTAGCTCACTCTCGGGATCATGAACTACAGGTCCCTTTATTCCTGGGATTGACTCATTGTGTTCTGGCGATTCCCATGACACCTTATTTCCGTAACAACAGGAGAAACCTTTTAGCCTTAGTCTTGAAAATACCAAACGTGTAGGTAGCAGAAAACAGTGAGAACGAATAGAGATCCACAATCTTGCAGTTTTCGAAAGAAGCTGCTGGAATAAGAAGCTGTATTAAAATGAGGTATCGTAGCAGCGAATTGATGGAGACCACTAGACCAACAAGCCAAACGAGCCGAAACAAAGGAAGCAGGGAATAGATCAGACCATTCTGAAAAACACATCCCATAATAGTATTTATTAAAAAGACTAAGACTAGCAACATCACGACTGTAAGTGGGCAGATTGCAGATAAGAAAAAAGGGTGAGGCTAATCAAATTACAACTACGTTTTTGTACTTTATGAGGAACTCTCGGATGAAACAGAGATTCACTAGCCAAAATATTACAATAACACTCCATACATGGAAATATATATAAATCACCCCATGTGTGAGAAAATGTTTAGAGCTATAGAGAGAATTGGTTTTTCAAGATGTAGGAAGAGCAATGGATCTAATATATGAACTCTAAGAAAGGTTTGACAAGAAAGACCAAATCAAGAAATTTTAGAGCTATCGTGTGAGTTATCGTCATCCAACCATAAAGACCACGTGTTCCAAATGAACATGTGGTTTGATACTTGCAACTCTCCTGCAGATCAAATGTTAAAAATTTACACAAAGCTAATACAAATCGATCAAAATCATATATTTACTTTGAGAGAAAACGAGAGAGAGAGAGAGGAGTAAATAGTCAGTTTAATCCAATCGACGAGAATCAGAAATGTTATCTTGTGGGTGGAACACTATTCGCTTTCAACATCTTCATAAGCAAGTGATTATGATGAAAGGATGCAACAAGAAAATAAACGATGGTTGTTGCTAAAAATAATACATTACGAGATACTTATCTTACCATGAAATTCTTCGACCTTTGAGTTTCGATAGAAAATACTCTCATGGTATATTTAAAATATGATTTTAAATTTGATCATGTGATCTTTTCTGTATTTAATGTGACTTTTTTTTCTTCTTTCTTCAATATATACAATTAAAAACAGACATAATTTGATAGCTGGGTGAGATCCTTGCTTTTACAGCTAATAATTGAAGCATAGCTATGTATGTGTAAATTATTTGATGTCTTTATGCATATATATATATATATATATATATATATATATATATATATATATATATATATACTAACTGTACCCTGCGACACGTTGCAGTGGCTCAATTTGGTGTAATAGAAAAATCTAATAAAAAGAGAAAATGCATGTGTCTTATATTCTTAGTACAGCAATCCACCCCAAAAAGTGAAAAAGAAGGCGAAAATTTAAAAAAAAAAAAAAATATGGTACTCTTGCAGAAGTTGATCCGGATCCTCGGGAGTTTCCGTCAATCATGGTTTGGGCTCGATGAACAATCAGTGGATGAAGCCGAACATAGCAAAAATGTTGAAATGCTAAATGTTTTTTTTTGTTTGTTTGTTTGTTTTCTGTAGTAATTAATATTTGGATGATGGGGGTTTAATATACACAGATTCGCAAAAGTTGTCCAAAAACAAATAAATGAAAGCAAAGGTAAGGTGAGTTACGTTTCTGCCTAACTGGATAATTGTTTAGTGTTTTTATGTAATGTAAAATGTTTAATCGGCTCGAAAAAACAGAAATGGTCGCAGACTCTGTTGAATACGTTAAGTTTGGGAAAGTAAGTTGAAAACTATAAACTATACAAAACAGTGTCAGAAACCCACCGAATATATGTTACCATGACATAGGCTGACATAATCGTTGGATTTCTGACAGTATTTTGTGTAGTTTTTTTTTTTTTTTTTTTACTCACTTTCTCAAACTTAATGTAATCAACAGTGTCCGCCACCATTAGTATCTTTCTAATACACAGATAAACACAGTTTTTCGAGCCGACTAAACGTTACATTAAATGAAAAGGGCTTGTATTACTAAACACAGATATAAAGAAGTTGTCAAAAAATAAATATATAACAAATAAATGTTATCAAAGGAAAGGAAAGTAAATGTTCTACCTAACTGGATAAGATTTTAGTGCTTTTATGTAATGTATAATGCTTAATAGGTTCAAAAACATGCAGTATTTATCGGTATATTTTAAAAATACAAATGGCGGCAGACTGTATCGAACACGTAAAGTTTGGGGAAATTTTGGGAAAATGAGTTTAAACTAAAAAAACTATACAAAATACTGTTAGGAACTCACTCAATATATGTTACCGTGACGTAGGCTGGCATATAATTGGTGGTTTTAAACTTTTGCTCAATACAGGTTACGACTTTTAAGAGTCCCTTTCAGTGATTACATGGTTTGAGAATATTTGTGCAACTTAACGGCAAATCTGCCCAAAAAGATCCGGTATTATTTTACTTTTAAGCCCGTCTCATTTTCGTATATAAGAAAATATTTTATTGTAGATTTCGGTGTACTAAAAACGAATCTGAAAACCGTTACCGTCACAAAAAGAAAGTTTTCATGATATGAAGAAATTACGATTTTGAAAAGTGGGTGGTCACTTTTCGATGTAAATTTAACTTAGAATGAGCACCACTTTTCTGGACACCCGAGAGAGGGGCATTTTTCTGTGTGTTTCTTGGCTAAAAAGTTTTTTATTTGATTTCTTTTGCATGGTAATAACCCCTGAACTCTGGGACTATTTTCCATTTCACAGATGTAGCCTTCGTTTACGCTACGTGCGAGCATAAACGAAGGCTGTTAAATATACACTCGCGTAACAAACTGCCTTGTCAAATAACCTTTAAGCCAATAAACACGAAAATAAATGCCCCCTTCCTTAGGTGGCCAGGAAGTGGGTGCTCATTTTAAGTTAAATTTACATGGAAAAGTGATCACCCACTTTTCGAAAAAGAATTTTTTCATATTATGAAAACTGTTTGGTACTCCTTGTGCGTTGAGTTCCATAGCGACCCGCAGAATTATTTAATGGTCGTTCCCTTAGTTCCCCCCGCAGTTAAGACTAACGCATGCGCACGAAATATTTTTTATTTATTTACTTACCTTGCTTTTCGCACTTTTACAAACATTATGTATTTACGTTAGCTTAACTCTTTTCATAAATAATAAAAAAACGTAACTAAACCATTTATTGATAATTTGTCACGTGTACAAACATTTATCTATTTATTTACGTTAGCTTAACTCTTTTAATGAATAAAAAAGTTTTACTCTTCAAGAATAATAAAAGTAAAAGTTACTAAACATTTATTAATAAATTCTCACGTACTTACGTTGGCTTAACTCTTTTCATGAATTATAAAAAAAAAGTAACTAAACCGTTTATTGATAATTTCTCACTTACAAACAGTTTTAATTTACATGAGCGGATAAATCTACTGGTCGCTATGAAACTCAACGGCCACCCAAAAAAGTATTTTGTTATATACGACCGTGAGACAGGCCTTAATGGAAAATTTTATCAAAATTCTGGGGTGCTATTTTTTTTTTCAATAACATAAGAAATTAAGAATTAGACAAATTTATTTTAGGTAGGCTTCGCCAGGAAAGCTTTACGCCAAAAAAATCGATTCTTGGAAATCGAGATGTCATTAGATGCCGTGAAAAAAACTAAACAATTAAAACGTAATGTTTGATCGGTGGAAAGCCTAAAGATAAACAAATGAATTTAAAAATAAAAAAATTAAGATAAAAAATTAAAGAGTATGGAACTTTTTTGTACTTATCTATTAAGTAGATAATGAAATGTTGTAATTCGAAAGTCGTCAACTCGTGGTGTACTGGTGCAATAAGTAAAAGGCTTATTTCTACCGAAAATAAAATGCCGAAAGTCTCGCAGTTACGAAAGAATTTTATTTTATTTAATATTTTTATAATTCGCAATGTTAAATTATTTTAATAGCATAAAAACATTCCTTGGCTTTTCAGATAGATTTTCTGAAAATTTCAATTAAATTGGTAATGTAGAAATATGGTTTTATCGATTTTGAACGAACCAAGAATTACATTTATATATATATATATATATATATATATATATATATATATATATATATATATATATATACATATATATATTTATAAATTACAATAAGTTTACCAAAGTAATCAAAATGGTAAACTTAAAATATATTATAAATATTAAAGAGTTAATATTAACAAGTAAAGTAATCTCAACCAGATGTAAAATCTCAATAAAACCGAAAAGTAAATAGAGCTTATAATATGAACAAATGATTAATAAAACAAATGATTAATAAAACAAATGATTAATAAAACATGTTAAAAGACATCTTGAAAAAGAGTTAAAACATATTTAATTTTAAAAAAGGAAGCACAAGATAAATGGATAGTCCTTAATCCGCGGAGTTTCGAAGAAATACTCTCCTTCTCATTTTATTAATCATTTGTTCATATATATATATATATATATATATATATATATATATATATGTGTGTGTGTGTGTGTGTGTGTGTGTGTGTGTGTGTGTGTGTGTGTACATATATAGTCATGGTCATATTTATTGGCACGGTCTAATAAAAAAAAATCATTTTGTCCAAAAAATGTTGTCAGAAAAAGGTTAAATCAAAGGAAATCACAAAGTATAATATATATTTTGAACTGCTCTTCCCAAACTCAACAGTAGAATTAAAAAAAGAAATTGATAATAATAAAATTGCAAACGATATTTCAAAATTCTCTTGTTCAAATTTATTGGCATCTAATGATCGATTGTATGACGTTTAGCCTTAATTACTTGCTGTAGTTGTTTATTATAGTTTTTCACTAACTTGTAGCATTCTTCAGCAATAAATTTAGCTCATTCCTCCTGACACTAATCCTCTAACTGAACGAGATTCTTAGGCTTCCTCTCCATTACCCTCAAATTTAAAATCCTCCACAAATTTTCAATGGGATTGAGGTCCGGCCTCTGGAATGCCCACTCCAAAACATTCATATTGTTGTCCTCGGTTCATTTCTTAGTCAAATTAGCTGAATGCTTTGGGTCATTATCTTGCATGAAGCACCAACGTCGACTAAGTGACATCTCTTTAGCAGAGTTCTTCAGGTTTTCATTCAGTATTTTAACATAATCCTCCTTTTTCGTGATGCCTGTGACCTTAACAAATCGTCCTGGTCCAGTGGCAGTAAGCATCCTCAAAACATCAAACTGTTTCCGCCGTGCTTCACAGTTGGTATGGTGTTCTTAGGCAAGAAGGCTTCGCCAGATTCCTGTAAACAGAAGAAACACTATTATGGCCGATTAACTCAAATTTCGTTTCGTCGGACCATATAACATGTTTTCAGGATGCAGCATCTTTATCAATATAGCGCTTTGCGAACTCCAGTCTTGCTTTCATATGCACAGGTTTCAATAAGGGAGTCTTCCTCGGGCGACATGATTTCAAACTAGCTCTCTTCAAAACTCTATCAACTGTGTGTCGAGACACGTTCACTCCAGAGCTTCTCCGTTCCTCTACAATCTCCCCAGCAGTGATCCTTGGATTTTGATTGATACGTCGAAATATTTTTCACACACTGAGGTCTTTGTTGTGTTTCTTAGTCTTAACCATTGTAACAAACTATTTACTATAAGCGGACCAATTCCCGGTGCCATAGTGATTCGGCCACACTGACCAATCGGTTGGCAGGGTGAATTGATTTGAGTTGTATCCTTAAGGACTATTTTTAACCCTTTGGGATCTCAGCTGCGATCGCCAGAGAGACGCCAGCAAGCGACCTATACAGACCTCTCTCACTCACCCCTCCCACTGCTACTTGTTGACGACTGCAGTCTGATGGCAGACGATACCTTCAAACAGACATTTACACTTTCTTTCTTTCTCTTCAGTCTGAGATACAATCTCGCCTTTTCTAAATAAACCCTTTATTATTGTTTTGTTAAAAGCAATGCCGTTTGGCCTTGTGTTTATTTAAGCAATTATTATGAGAGAAATGCACAACATTTTCCCTCCTATAAAATGGTGACCCCGACGTGATATGAACACGCAACCTTCTGATCCTTATCACGTGTTATCACGCACTTCTAAACTTTTCATCCTGGAGATTAGGGGCAAAAAAGAAACAGTATCTATTGACAGAGTGAAAAGAGCTTTTCTTAACTCAGAAACACAAAACACACATATCCCACCTACATTCACACAGCAAACACCTGAAGTGAATACTGAAAATGACAACTATGTCACGACTTCACGTAGTGGCCGCCGTGTACATTGGCCCCAAAATTATGCAAAACTTTGTATATTTAAACCCTGGTAAATTCGGTTTATATATATAAAAAAAACTTAGCTGGGACTTTCTATTTTCATTACCCCTTTATATATTCTTTCTTCGGCAACATAAACTTCCAAACATTACGTTGCCTTGTGTTTTGTATTTTTCTAAAGACTGCTACCTTTTATTTTTCTTCATCGGCTTTTCGCCTAAGCAGGGGGGATGTAGCAGTTCACAAACTATTTACTATAAGCGGATCAATGCTCGGTGCCATAATAATTCGGTCACACTGACTAATCGGTTGGCAGGGCGTATTAATTTGAGATGTCCCCTTAAGGACTATTTTAACCTCTTGGGGTCTTAACTGCGATTGCCAGAGGGACTCCAGCAAGCGACTTATACAGACCTCTCTCACTCACCCCTCCCACTGCTACTTGTTGACGACTGCAATCTGATGGCAGACGACACCTTCAAACAGACATTTACACTTTCTCTTCAGTTTGAGATTCAATCTCGCCTTTTCTAAATAAACCCTTTATTATTTTTTTGTTAAAAGCAATGTCGTTTGGCCTTGTGTTTATTTAAGTAATTATTAAGAGAGAAATGCACAACATTTCCCTCCTATACCATAACGAAAATTCCTTGATTTAAATTAATTCAAAGCAAACGTTGTCTAAAAATTATCTGAAAACGAAAAAGGTTTTAAATTAAAATTAAATAATAATAAGGCTAAAAAAGGTATCAAAACCATGTAAAACATGAAATTGGTTGTAATTATACTCGTAATAGATGAAAATAATAATTATACTGGTAATAGATGAAAATAATAATTATACTAGTAATAGATGAAAATAATAATTATACTAGTAATAGATGAAAATAATAATTATACTAGTAATAGATGAAAATAATAATTATACTGGTAATAGATGAAAATAATAATTATACTGGTAATAGATGAAAATAATAATTATACTGGTAATAGATTACAATAATAATTATACTGGTAATAGATGAAAATAATAATTATACTGGTATTAGATGAAAATAATAATTATACTGGTAATAGATGACAATAATAATTATACTGGTAATAGATGAAAATAATAATTATACTGGTAATAGATGAAAATAATAATTATACTGGTAATAGATGAAAATAATAATTATATTGGTAATAGATGACAATAATAATTATACTGGTAATAGATGAAAATAATAATTATACTGGTAATAGATGAAAATAATAATTATACTGGTAATAGATGAAAATAATAATTATACTGGTAATAGATGACAATAATAATTATACTGGTAATAGATGACAATAATAATTATACTGGTAATAGATGACAATAATAATTATACTGGTAATAGATGACAATAATAATTATACTGGTAATAGATGAAAATAATAATTATACTAGTAATAGATGAAAATAATAATTATACTGGTAATAGATGAAAATAATAATTATACTGGTAATAGATGACAATAATAATTATACTGGTAATAGATGACAATAATAATTATACTGGTAATAGATGACAATAATAATTATACTGGTAATAGATGAAAATAATAATTATACTGGTAATAGATGAAAATAATAATTATACTGGTAATAGATGAAAATAATAATTATACTGGTAATAGATGACAAAAATAATTATACTGGTAATAGATGAAAATAATAATTATACTGGTAATAGATGAAAATAATAATTATACTGGTAATAGATGACAATAATAATTATACTGGTAATAGATGAAAATAATAATTATACTAGTAATAGATGACAATAATAATTATACTGGTAATAGATGACAAAAATAATTATACTGGTAATAGGTGAAAATAATAATTATACTGGTAATAGATGAAAATAATAATTATACTGGTAATAGATGACAATAATAATTATACTGGTAATAGATGAAAATAATAACTATACTGGTAATAGATGAAAATAATAATTATACTGGTAATAGATGAAAATAATAATTATACTGGTAATAGATGAAAATAATAATTATTCTGGTAATAGATGAAAATAATAATTATACTGGTAATAGATGACAATAATAATTATACTGGTAATAGATGAAAATAATAATTATACTGGTAATAGATGAAAATAATAATTATACTGGTAATAGATGAAAATAATAATTATACTGGTATAGATGAAAATAATAATTATACTGGTAATAGATGACAAAAATAATTATACTGGTAATAGATGAAAATAATAATTATACTGGTAATAGATGAAAATAATAATTATACTGGTAATAGATGAAAATAATAATTATACTGGTAATAGATGAAAATAATAATTATACTGGTAATAGATGAAAATAATGATTATACTGGTAATAGATGACAATAATAATTATACTGGTAATAGATGAAAATAATAATTATACTGGTAATAGATGAAAATAATAATTATACTGGTAATAGATGACAAAAATAATTATACTGGTAATAGATGAAAATAATAATTATACTGGTAATAGATGAAAATAATAATTATACTGGTAATAGATGACAATAATAATTATACTGGTAATAGATGAAAATAATAATTATACTGGTAATAGATGAAAATAATAATTATACTGGTAATAGATGAAAATAATAATTATACTGGTAATAGATGAAAATTATAATTATACTGGTAATAGATGAAAATAATAATTATACTGGTAATAGATGAAAATAATAATTATACTGGTAATAGATGACAATAATAATTATACTGGTAATAGATGAAAATAATAATTATACTGGTAATAGATGAAAATAATAATTATACTGGTAATAGATGAAAATAATAATTATACTGGTAATAGATGAAAATAATAATTATACTGGTAATAGATGAAAATAATAATTATACTGGTAATAGATGACAATAATAATTATACTGGTAATAGATGAAAATAATAATTATACTGGTAATAGATGAAAATAATAATTATACTGGTAATAGATGAAAATAATAATTATACTGGTAATAGATGACAAAAATAATTATACTGGTAATAGATGACAATAATAATTATACTGGTAATAGATGAAAATAATAATTATACTGGTAATAGATGAAAATAATAATTATACTGGTAATAGATGAAAATAATAATTATACTGGTAATAGATGACAAAAATAATTATACTGGTAATAGATGACAATAATAATTATACTGGTAATAGATGAAAATAATAATTATACTGGTAATAGATGACAATAATAATTATACTGGTAATAGATGAAAATAATAATTATACTGGTAATAGATGAAAATAATAATTATACTGGTAATAGATGAAAATAATAATTATACTGGTAATAGATGAAAATAATAATTATACTGGTAATAGATGAAAATAATAATTATACTGGTAATAGATGAAAATAATAATTATACTGGTAATAGATGAAAATAATAATTATACTGGTAATAGATGACAAAAATAATTATACTGGTAATAGATGACAATAATAATTATACTGGTAATAGATGAAAATAATAATTATACTGGTAATAGATGACAATAATAATTATACTGGTAATAGATGAAAATAATAATTATACTGGTAATAGATGAAAATAATAATTATACTGGTAATAGATGAAAATAATAATTATACTGGTAATAGATGAAAATAATAATTATACTGGTAATAGATGAAAATAATAATTATACTGGTAATAGATGAAAATAATAATTATACTGGTAATAGATGACAATAATAATTATACTGGTAATAGATGAAAATAATAATTATACTGGTAATAGATGAAAATAATAATTATACTGGTAATAGATGAAAATAATAATTATACTGGTAATAGATGAAAATAATAATTATACTGGTAATAGATGACAATAATAATTATACTGGTAATAGATGACAATAATAATTATACTGGTAATAGATGAAAATAATAATTATACTGGTAATAGATGACAAAAATAATTATACTGGTAATAGATGAAAATAATAATTATACTGGTAATAGATGAAAATAATAATTATACTGGTAATAGATGAAAATAATAAGCCGTGCCAATAATTTTGAATACCGTAATTTAGAAATTTCGTTTGTAATTTTTTTAGTATTCAATTTTTTTTAAATCCAACTGTTGCATCGAAACGGGCAGTTCAATATACATATGATACTACATAATAAATAGATATGAAAAGTCTTTATTAAAGTTTGTGCCTATTTCCATTCTATGGAGGGCGGGGCGAACGCAGACCCCACAATTTTTTTATACCACCATTAATTAAGTTAAAACATACTTATCAAAGTATTCTTATGTACATCTATATCAAAAACACTTATAAACGTTCTTTTTTAATTTTTAAATTTTTTATCTCCATACTTTGTGGACCAGGCGCGAAGGCAGACCCCACAATTTTAATGAACCACTGTTCTGTCAGATCAAACATACCCATTCCTGTGTCTCGATACATCTTCTATCATTATATGTGATCAGTTTTCTATAATAGTCAACCATATAGGAGCCTATTCGTGACCAGACACACACACAGACGTTCAGATTATATATATATATATATATATATATATATATATATATATATATATATATATATATATATATATATATATATATATATATATATAATAATTTTCCAAGTTCCAAGTATCAAATTTTCTGAGTTTTCTTGGTCGTTTATTGCTTTTCAAAAGGTAGCCATTATAATATTGTTAACGAGTCTGCAAATTGTTATTGCTACATATTTACTCACGTATAATCAGATGTTTACCTTTAAATGTAGAAAAACACACTTTTGGACAACTTACACGATTCGTGCCACTTATACGATCTGCCGGTTCTTTGTTTCGAAGATTATGACTGTACTGTATTTATTTTAACTTGTATCAATTATTTTCGTATTTTTTATGAATTATTATTGTAACTGATCTGATTAACCTATATATATATATATATATATATATATATATATATATATATATAATTATTATTGTAACTGATTAACCTATATATATATATATACATATATGTATATATATATATATATATATATATATATATATATATATATATATATATATATAGGTTAGTATCGTAACTGATTAACCTATATATATATAAAATTATTGTAACTGATTAACCTATATATATAGAACGGATAGGAATAGAAAGAGGGGAGAAAGTGAGAGAGAGTAAACGTGGAAAAGAAGGGCGTAAGATGGGTAAAACTTTGAAGGCAGAGGTAGGGAGTAAGAAAGAGAGGGATAAGAAATTAAAGAAAAGAGAGGCAAGCAGTTAACAATGTGGCGCTAACTTGTGGACTGTGGGTAGATATAGCGGTTCGTCGTTGGAGACATGTCATATGGAGTTTGACACGTTAAAGATCTATGCGGTTTGGGAGGGGGCATTGTTTTTAATAATTAAGATGCATCCTCTCAAAGCAAGCTTAGTTACATCCAATTATATATATATATATATATATATATATATATATATATATATATATATATATATATATATATACCCTTTGGCAACAGTTACGAATAAATTTTAGTATCATCTATATTCGCTCTTACGATTTATCTGGCATCGTTTGAAGGTCAACGGTGAGATGTCTCTTCACGTAACATTGAAATTTCTGCACGTATCGAGGTAGCAAGAAGCATGGATGGAATTCCAAAGTCTAGCAGTTTTTAGGGAAGAAACTATTAGAACAGAAATCTCTCCTGCATCGTGGAACCTCTACAGTGAGGGCATGGGATTTTCTTGCTTATCAAGTTAGTCAGAAGTATTTAGATAGAAGGTATACCAGTTCTAAGCGTTCGTCTAGGCACATTCCGTTAAAGTACTTGTAAAACAGCAGAGAACTGCAACAATTGCAGTGATGGCATAGGGGTTGGAGCTGGTTTGACCGGCAGAACCTATTGGATTGGATGTGTTATGCCCTGTCCAATAGTATATACGGAATAGTCAACCTATACTACATAATCGCGTTCACACACCGGTTCTCGTTAGATCATCAAAGTTAAGCAACGTGGATCCTGATCAATACTATAATGGGTGACTATAAGCAAATATCAAGTGCTGTATGTACTCTGAAGCCTGATTAGAAATTGGCGCCGCCAAGCTATTTTTGCCCAGGACACGCTGCGAGAAATAATGCAGACCTCACCACCACCACCATCGCCATTCAGAAGTCTTATCTATTCATTATTTATTCAATAGAGAAAATGAAAAATGTTTCAGACGTTTCCTTGAATATGTGTACATCCGGATTTTTTGCCGACATGTATGGTATAGAGTGTGGTGTCATCAAAAATATGTCCATCTCGAAGACAGTTTCATCGGGGAGGTCGTTTATTAACATTAGGATCAATGAAAGATCCAAGAAACAACCTCTGAGGCGTACTCGCATTAATGTCTTGTTGTTTGAATGGCGGCTATCGATGATAATCTAAGCCTTTTTGTTTATGAACAATCTAATCGTCAAGTAATACGGTACGATTTACTTTTCATATTTTCCAATGTTAAAAACATGTCTCAATCTGCCCTCGTGGGGACGCAAGTAAAAAAGAGATTTTGTGAAACCAGAAAAGTGTTGCTATCGTGTAAAACAAAAGACAATCAGTATTTTTAGTAAGATGTTCGCAATCCTTTGGACAAGTGTCTGATTGAAAGCTCATGATATTACATATGGTGCCAGTAGATTTTCGAAACACAAATCTCTCCTATTTTTATAGTTTATATAAAACTAAGGAATTTGATCAGATTTCATTTGAATAATTTGTCGTATTTTACTATGGGAATAATAGAAAAACATGAATAATAGAAACAGAATTAAAATTTGTATTTTAAAACATGAATAATAGAAAAACAATGAAAATGAAAATTCGTTGTATTTTGCTACAGGAATAATAAAAAAAACAAAGTTTTTCGTATATTAAAAACATAATAGAAAAGCAATTGAATTTTGTCGTATTTTACTACAGGAACATTAAAAATAACTATTCAAATTTTTCGTATTTTAAAACAGGAATAATCTAGTGCGTTCTTTTGTGTGTCACGCTTACATCCGGGTCGTTTGTTATGAAATTCCATTTCTTATCTTTTGATCAATATTGTAATTCGCTTCAGCCGTTATCATGCCATGCATCCCTAAAAAGGAAAGTGAAATATTCCAAATAAACCTTGTCACCCCTTAAAAGGAAAGTGGAATATTCCAATTAAAAAAAATGGTGTCGCTGTTGAGACAAAGCTAATAAAAATGATTTGTCTTTCTTGCCCTTTTGGCCAAGATCAAGGTGTAGTATCTGTTCTTCAGATGCAACATTTCAATTTCTTCTTCCCCCTCAGCGGAGGAGAAATCCTTTACGACTAAGATATTTTTCTCCATGTGAAAAAACGACCCTAATGTCTAAATCTGTCCAGTAGGGAGGCATTGTGAATAGGTACTATGTTTAATGTAACAAAGTTTTAATATTACAAAAGTAACTGAGAAAAGTAATTTCTGATTTAATTACGAAATGCCCTGGAAATGTCCCTTGTGATTAATTATAAAATGCACTGGAAATGTCTCTTTTGATTAATTATAAGATGCCCTGGAATATGTCCCTTCTGGTTATTTTTTGTTTACTTGCCTTCCCACAAGGGCGGAGTTGGACATGAGGTCAGTTAAAAATTTGGGTGGAAACCAGTTCCTCAAAAGGGGCACTCTGGTCAATAACAAAAATAAAAATTGTATCAGTTTAACCAAAACTAAAAAAGGGGCCGTTTAAGTCATTGGAATACTGAGACTGATACTACACTCAGGAATTCATGTTGAAGCAATGGTTGCCTAATCTCTAACTGTGTAAATGTTTTTATGTATTAATTTCGAAAAGCTGCTGAAACAGTTTATGATTTAAACATTACTTTATTTCAAGTATATTTTAAACAGTGGGGTGGGGGATATAAAGTCAGTCTCGAAAATTACTTAAACCGTTTACGATTTAAAAATTACTTTATTTCATGTAGATTTTTAACAGTGATGTGGGGATATGAAATCAGTCCCAGAAGTGAGTGATACCGTTTATGCATTAAACATTACTTTATTTAATGTATATTTTTAGCAGGGGTAGGGGAATATGAAGTCGGTCCCGGAAATGGCTGCAACCATTCACATTTTGGACATTACTTTATTTAATGTATATTTTTAATAGTAGGATGGGAGATAAGAAGTCGGTCCCGGAAATGGCTGAAAAAGTTTACGATTTAAACATTACTTTATTTCATGTATGTTTTTAACAGTGAAGTGGGGGATATGAAGTCAGTCCCGGAAATGGCTGAAACAGTTTTTTATTTAGACATTACATTATTTCATGTATATTTTTAGCAGTTGGTTGGGGATATAAAGTCAGTGCCGGAAATAGCTGAAACAGTTTACGATTAAAACATTAGTTTATTTCATGTATATTTTTAACAGTGGGGTGGCGGACATGAAGTCAGTCCCGGGATTGAATGAGACAAGTGCAAATGCATACTAGCAGAAAGCGTCGCCCAGTATTGAATGAGATAGGTGGAAAACATATAGTAGCAGAAATGCCAGCGTCGCCCGGAATCGAATGAGATAGGTAAAAGATAAATACTAGCAGAGTATGTGGCGTCACCTGGGATTGGATAAGATAGGTGGAACATATATACTATGAGAATACACGGAATTGATTGATTTGTTTGTAATGAAATAATCAGCCAAGGCAATATATCAAAGTTCTTATTTAAGTATGGGGGAGCGACATAGTGGGTTAAAGTTATGAAAATTATTTTCAAAATTAGTAACATATCCAAGAATTATCAAAAATGATGAAATGTGAGTTACATGATTGTTGTGTTTGTAATAAAATAATAAGCCCAGATAATATATCAAAGATATTATATAAGTAGGATGTGGGTTTTTAATTATAAAAATAATTGTCGAAATTAGTAACATATCCAAGAATTATGAAAAATTATGAAATGTGAGTTAATTGATTTGTGTGTTTGTAATGAAATAATCAGCCAATCAACGTTATTATTTTAGAAGGTGTATTAATCTTATGAAAAATTATTGTCGAAATTAGTAACACATCCAAGAATTATGAAAAATTATTAAATGTGAGTTAATTGATTGGTGTGTTCGTAATGAAATAATCAACCAAGGAAATACATCAAAGTAATTATTTTAGTAAGAGAAGGTGAAAAGGTGTGTTTCAATTATGAAAAATTATTGTCGAAATTAGTAAAATATCCAAGAATTACGAAAAATGATGAAATCTGAGTTAATTGATTGGTGTGTTTATAATAAAACAATCAGCCCAGATAATATATCAAAGTTAGTAAGAGAGGGCGATCAGGATCGTTTAAATTATGAAAAATGATTGTTGAAATTGGTAACATATCAAAGAATTATGAAAAATGATAATGTGTGATTTAATGCATTAGTGTGTTTGCAATGAAATAATAAGACCAGACAATACATCAGTTATTATTTTTGTACGGGGGAGTTTGATGTCGGTTAAAATGATGAAAAATGATTTTCAACATTAGTAACATATCCAAGAATTATGAAAAATGACGAAATGTGAGATAATTGATTGGTGTGTTTGAAATGAAATAATCATCCCAGATAATATATCAACGTTATTATTTTAGTAGTGGGAAGGGTAATAATGTGGGTTAAAAATATTAAAAGGTATTGTCGAAATTAGTAACATATCCAAGAATTATGAAAAATTATAAAATGTCAGTTATTTAATAGTTGTGTTTTTTTATTAAATAATCAGCCCAGACAATATATCAAAGTTATTTTTTAGTAAGAGGGGTCGATGAGGATGGTGTAAATTATTAAAAAAACTATTATTGAAATTACTATATTAAAGAATTACGAAAGATGATGAAATATAATTTAATTGATTTGTACGTTTATAATAAAATAATCATCCCAGACAATATATCAAAGTTTTTATATAAGTAGGGGGCAGGCGATAAGGAGGGCTTAAATTATGAAAAATTAATGTCGAATTTTAGAAACATATCTTAGAATTACGAAAAATGATGAAATGTTAGTTAATTGATTGATGTGTTTGTAATGAAATTATCAGTCTAGACAATAGATTAAAGTTATTTTTAGTAAAGGGGGATGTGCGAAAATGTGGTTTAAAATTATGAAAAATGATTGTCAAAATGAGTAACATATCCAAGAATTATGAAAATTATTAAATGATTAAATATATTAGTGTATTTGTAATGAAATAATAACCCCAGACAATATATCAAAGTTATTTTTTTATTAAGGAGGGGGTGATAATGTGGGTACAAATTATGAAAAATGATTGTCGAAATTAGTAACATACCCAAGAATTATGAAAAATGATGTAATGGAGGTTAAGTGATCGGTGTGTTTGTAATGAAATAAGCGGCCCAGAAAATATATCAAAATTATTATTTTAGTAAGGCTGGACGATAATGTTGTTTTAAATTATGAAACATTATTGTTGAAAGAAGTAAAATATCCAAGAATTACGAAAAATGACGAAATGTGAGTTAATTGATTGGTGGGTTTGTAATGAAATAATCAGCCTAGACAATATATCAAAGTTATTATTTTAGTAAGGTGTGCGATATGGTGAGTTTAAATGATGAAAAACTATTCTCAAAATTAGTACCATATCCAATAATTATGAAAAATGATGAAATGGCAGTTAATTGATAGTTGTATTCTTTTATGAAATAATCAGCCCATACAATATATCAAATTTAATATTTTAGTAAGGGGAGGGGCGATGATGTTGGTTAAAATTATGAAAAATTATTGTCGAACATAGTAATATATTCAATAATTATGAAAAATGATAAAATTTTAGTTAATTGACCGGTGTGTTTGTAATGAAATAATCAGCCTAGGAAATATATCAAAGTTATTATTTTAGTAAGGGGCGATACAGTTTTAATAATAATAATAGTTTTAATAAAGGGGCTGAAATAATATGATTGTGCCTTCATTCATGCTAAACAGAACGCTCACAGAATGCCCAGCAACAATATATAACATATGAAAAAATGTCACTGTGGAATTTCCACAGGTCCCGCTAATAGAATATAATTAAAATTTCTTGTATTTTGCTACAGCAATGACAGAAAAACAATTAAAATTTGCTGTATATGATTTTAGATCAGCTATTTTTTTTTTAAATGAGGTCAAGTTTTTGAAATATTATACTAGGTACGGGCAAAAATAAACGAATAAATATGGGGGGACCTAGTTTGGAAAGCCGATGTATCATACTTTTTTGTAGGTTTCCGACTACTTTTTGATTGTATTTAAAGACTAAATTTAATTTCCCAAACATTTGTACACGTGAAAAAAAAAGAAGTTATGAAAAATGTTTTCACGGCGAGCTAACCAATTCAGCTAAATTTTGAAGTTAAATAAAATCATTGTAAAAATCCTTTTTTAAATAAATATTAGTTTTCTGGGTTTATTTCAAAGATAATTAGTGAAGTAAAATCATGAGATATAGAATTAAATTAAAACAACAAACACCTTGTTTTCACAAAAAATAGCTGAATTAGCCCCAAAACCGAGTGATTTTGGCGTTTGCAAAAGCGCAACAAAAGGTACTTTTGTAAACACGGAATATACGGAGGCACAAAATCTGAGACAGCCGAAAAGCTGTCTGAGAATGACGTTATGTAATTAAAAGGATGGAGCGGTGCCGGGTTTCTCTTTTTCCTCAAACGTGCATCCGTACATTTCTATTCTAAACGTTTGTATAATTTTGTTCATTTTTTAATTTAATTATTTCTGTATGTTCCTGTTAATATTTTTTTAATTATTGGCCAGTATTATATAAAAATTATGTTACGCCGAAAGTTTCACATTCTTTCAAGCAAGGAAAATATTAAAAGCTTGCATATAAAAATAATGAGAAACCTGTAATTAAAAAAAAGCAGAAATATTTTTAGCTATTATAATTTTTTGTGTGAAAATATTAAATAAACAATGCTTAATTCAATGATAATATAGGTAGTTTGAGAAATTCATTTTCTTCGAGTTATATCGAATTCATTAATACGGACTTTAGGGTTTTTTTTATCGTAATGTTCCTGTAAAAATTACATAATTTTTTTTTAATTGTTATATTTTACGATGCTTTATTTTTATATAAAAAAGCAAAAATGAATTCTTTAATTTTTTTTTTAATACTGAAAACCATAACCCGACTAAAGGTATTTTATTTAAACAAAGTAATACATTTCCGCTAAGATATAAATAAAAATAATGGGCTCAATATATTTCGTGATCATTATTTGAGAAATACTGAAAATTTCATTAAAATTGGTTAATTTTCAGATTTTTAGTGATTTTTTAAGTAAAGGGGGGGGGGTGAAAATGTTTATTCATTTTGGGCATCGGCATTCATTTTGCACGTACCTAATTATACGATACCAGAGATTTCTATATTTTTATTTATTTGCAAAGGAATGAACCTCATGCTTATTCCAATATATACGACATAATCACGTTAGCACACCAGTTCTCGTAATATCACCGAAGATAAGTAACGTTGACCAGATGGGTGAACATTTGGGCGTACTAAGTGCTTCTTTTATGATGACGTTGACACCTCCTTGCGAGAACTGCAAAAACCTAGTGTCGTGATGCCCCTTTACTGGATATACACAGCGCTGTTAACCGCTTGTGGATTTTATATTCACTTGACGCTTACTCCTTCGGTTAAAGCTGGTTCAACTCATCTGGGTGAATGCATTTGGTATACCTACTTGTTCTAAACATTTATTGGACTGCTTCCCTTGTTTTATTTCACTTCTAAAATAGCAAATACTTTTATCTCTGGCCTTTAATGAGTAAACCTGAATCGAACTACTGAATTTTATCTGATATTAACGGCATTGTAGTCCAGCTGTTAAGTTGATGGGCTTGACAAAATGACACTCAATGATAAAATGTGGACGTTGAGCAAGGGATCACCAAACCCTGCTCTTCGTGCTGGAGGTAATAGAGAAATGATTAAAATCGCTGTAGTGTGAATAAGTGACCGTGTGTGTCGTACTTGATTCTCTCTAAATAAACATCTAACATTTTAATCAGCCGTTTCTCAGCATACGTCACTTTCTTTAAACTTGCGATTTTTTGAGTGACAGATGATAGTTCGATCTTTTGCACGGATTCATTAACTAGTAAAATTAAAGGCCAGGCGTTTCAAAAATCGATCACAGCAAATCGATATCGCAACTGTTAAGGGTTCAATGAAAGTTGGGTTTATTCACCGGATCAATGAAACGAAAAAATATTAAAAAATAAAAAATAAAAGTCAACAATAAAAGTATATCCAATCAATAAGTTGTTATCGATCTTTGAGACAACAATCGATACTGGGCGAGGCCGTCTGAGAATATACAAAATGCGTTGACAGTAATTAATCTTCAATTGATGACGTAACATTTAATTATCAATTTTGATCTGCCAAGTTTGACACGTTTTACTTTATTTATCACTTGTAACGCCTCATTAACAAATTGAACTCAAGATTCAATTAACTGGATTAAATATCAATCGTATTTCAGAAATCAATCATGTAAAACTATTTCTTTTTTAAATTAAGAAGACATAATCAATAATACATTTCTGAATTTTGTAGATGAGAAATCCTTCTGTCGAACTTGGAAATCAGCACAGAATTTCAAACGGAACTATTTTTTAATCCACGGAGACAGCATACTCTCGTTCCGTCAGCCATGACTGATTGGGTAGAAGTCTTAAATAATTCGCAGTTGCATTTTTAGTGTCGGCTGCACAGAGAATTGAACCTACAATATCCAGAAGAGTGTAACTTTTATAATTTAGTAAGCGATGTCTTTCTAGTAAGCGATGTCATTCGGCAGTCATTGATTTCTAAATGTTTATCCGAAGCGGCATCTAAGAAATAATCAAAGCCAAATCATTCCATAAATTATTTCTGAACCAAAGAGAACGATTACAGCCCAAAAGAGATCAGTGGCGAAAGGGAGAAACTTATGAAAATTATTTTATAATTTTGCACGTTGTATCCTAGTGTGTTTATTATTGAACGCCGATAAAACAAAGACCGTTGAACGTTCACAAGTTTAACTTGGGGATAAATTAAACATAGATTGAAGTTTATTCATACAAAATCTGCATGGATTGCAGAAAAAAGTCTGAAGTTTATTAACGTGTCTGTAAGAGGCATTTTGGAACGTCATCCTATAAATATTACATAACTGGAACCCGACGTAAAAGGTTATTTAGTTAGCTAGTACGAACTTTGAAAAAAGTTAGACTAAGAACATGATAACCAGATCTCCTTGTTTTGGAATGATCATTAATGATTACAAAAGATCGGAAGAGTATCACAACAGTCGGTTTCAAATCTTAAAAAGGGGAGCTATAATTGGTCACCTTTGACGAAGTCTCTTCAACCTCTGTTTTTGGTTATCTTTCTGGAAAATGGTGGCTCGTGATTTGTGTGACTTGATTTGTATATATATATATATATATATATATATATATATATATATATATATATATATATATATATATATTAGTATTGGGACGATTACTCGGAATCGGAATCGAGAAATGGAAAAATCGGAAGATTTTTGGGCGATCGGAATCGGAATCGGTATCGGAAAAATAGATGTTTATTTTCCGGTGCCAAAACGATTATTTAATTTGTCTTTTTTTTTTATTTGATTTTGTTTAAACCAAAATCTTCAATTCGTGGTAATAATGATAAAATAATAAATATTTATTGATTTTAAATTACCAGTAAAGCTAAAATCGATAGATTATCTCCCACAAGTGTATTTTGACGTTTAGGAAAATATCTGCATATTTTACATGTGTTTTTACGAAAATCGGGGGAAATAATAATCTTATAGTTAAATAATCAGAGATTTATAAAGAATCGGAATCAGAATCGGTAATTGTATCGGAATTGGGAATTTAGTACGAAATAGGTAATTGTATCGAAATTAGTAAAAATATTTGAATCCTCCTATCACTAATATATATATATATATATATATATATATATATATATATATATATATATATATATATATATATATATATATATATTATCTATATATCTATAAAAGTGAACGTGTCTGTGTGTCTGTCTATCTGTGTGTCTGTGTACATTTTTCCTTCGCAATAACTGTTAATTTTAAGTCTACTGACTCGAAATTTGATATACAGGGTACTGAGATTCGGGAAAATCTTTGTGATCGGTTTTCGGCCAGAAATTTGGCTGTCAAAGTTCAACGATTTGACCTTTGAAAACTCTACCAAACTCCTCCGACAATTTTGGGTCTAAAAAATTGAAATTCTAGATATAGGTTCCTTTGACATGGATCTAACTTAATAACTTCATTTGAGCTCAAAACAATAAATTTTAAGGGGTCATAATAGGGGTCAAAGTTTAAAAAATTGACCTTTTTTTTTTTTTTTTTGCTCAACATACACCTCCAAACACCCGGACAACGCCAGGCACCCATGCTAATATATATATAAAAGTGAACGTCTGTGTGTGTGTGTGAGAGAGAGAGAGAGAGAGAGAGAGAGAGAGAGAGAGTCTCTTTACATTTCCATACGTAATAACTCTGTCAATTTTAAGTCTACAGACTCGAAATTTGATATACAGGATAGTGAGACTTGGGAAAATCTTTGTAATCCATTTTCGACCAGGAATTTATCTGCTAAATGGTCAAAGTTCAACGATTTGACATTTGAGAAATCCCTCGATAATTTTAGGTCTAAACACTTGAAATTTTAGATATAGGTTCCTTGGACATGGATCTAATTTAATAAGTTGATTTGAGCCCAAAACAATAAATGCTAAGGGGTCATAATAGGAGTCAAAGTAAAAAAATTGACCTCTGCGGTCTCTACCAAATTACTCAATTTCTGGTCTAAACATTTGAAATTTTACATAAAGGGTATTCAGAGATAGGACAAGCTTTTTAATCGGTTTGGGTTGAACATTTGAGCTACCAATATATAAATGTATGTATGTATGTTTGTATATCTGCCTAAAACTTTCGGCAGAGGCGACGGCTTTTCACAAGATCAGTATCGTTTTGAAGCTCGATCGTTCAGACGAAAAATGCCGAAAAATTGGCTAAAAACATTAATTTCTTCACTCTCAACTGGGCGCTTTTTTACATATATATATATATATATATATCCCGAACATGGATGGAAGGGAGACTAAAACTTGATGTTATGGTTTCAAATGATCTGAAATAACAGCAAGGAGAGACTTGATTCCAAATATTCCTCATATGTTATATCTCCCCTCTTTTGGAAATAAGGTACAATTATGAATATCTCCAGTATCAAATAATCCATACACACTGTGAAATTTTCTTTATGTATGAAAACCAAAGAGGGGAGATATAACATATGAGAAATATTTAGAATCAAGTCTCCCCTTTGCTGTTATACATTTTAAACCATAGCAGCAAGTTTTATTCTCCCTTCCATCGAAGCCAGACGTTTTAGGGGAAATCAGATATTTTGTAATTCATATGCAAAACTAGAGAAAAAATGACTCCGATTGAAACATTATAAAATCGGAGTCATTTTTTGTGTAACTGTGAAAAAGTGCCAAAAATAGGTTCTGGATGATCCCCTTAATGTGCGACTATAACAGCAAATGACACAAAGCCCACTACACAATGTAGGTCATTACATTTCCAACGAGCCTTCATTTGTTATATTCTAATCAATATTCGCTGAGATTTGGAACTTCTAAAATTTTCAAAATTGCGGTATATTAGAAATTAAGAGGAGATTATAGA
The DNA here is from genome assembly GCF_053919585.1 of Euprymna scolopes. Classification (NCBI taxonomy): domain Eukaryota; kingdom Metazoa; phylum Mollusca; class Cephalopoda; order Sepiida; family Sepiolidae; genus Euprymna; species Euprymna scolopes. The sequence continues at coordinate 99,951,090 of NC_136511.1, read as the reverse complement.
TAGATATATAAATACCCGTTCACATACACCTTTCACGATAAAGCGAGAACCCAGAATATGATAGAATAATAAATAAATAATAATAAATAAGAAATTAAAAAAATGCGTGCGACAACCTCGGTTCGCGCCTATGTCGGAGCACATCACTGATGAAATACAGTACATCGAAACCCACTTTGGGTCTGGCGATGTCCGTTGTCGATTCAATTGCTCGATTCCATCTAATTCTGGGTCCTAGCTCTATTGTGAAAGGTGTATATGAACGTGTATATATATATATATATATATATATATATATATATATATATATATATATATATATATATATATATATATACTGGTAGCCATATTGAAATGCTCATATCTTTGGTTCTATTGGACGAAACTACAAGAGAATTTGCAAGATTTTTAAAGATTATTTTGCTATCTTATGGTTTAATTTTTATGACATTTGGTAAAAAAGAAAATCAAACCAATAAAATATTCATTAACTTGCTTATATTTTGTACATATAGTGTCCCCGGCAAGCCAGCTTTAGTTTTGTTGCTTGTTTTTTTTTTTGTTTTTGTTTTTGTTTTTTTTTTGTTTTTGTTTTTTTGTTTTTTTTTGCTTGGTTGTCTCTCCTGTGGCCTTGCCAGACCACTAATGCATATAGACTACATATAGACTACATATGGACGCTGACTAGAAATATCAGGTTGTGTTGGCTGGAGTCTGAGTGACAACACGTCTTCCCAGATTTCCGATGCTCTTCACTTTTCTCGATAATCAACGCAGACGACTTTACGTTATCGCAAAAGCTGCTTACCTTTAATTTCTCACTGGCAACGACCATTGGTATTCCTTGAAGTTCGGGTGGCAAAAAAAAAAAAAATTCAAAACCCCACAGCTCTTTACATTTTTTCTGTGGAGTTCTGGCTGGTGCTCTCTTACATTGGTCCCCCCGGGTCTTTGTTGTAGCGATCATTTTGTATTGACGCTACGACTTCTGAAGGAAAGTTGGGGGGATAATTAACTTAACATTTTTGCGGTTTCAGCTTTCTCATTTCTCTGTAGTCGCATTTTTTCTTATTTTGTTTCATTTCTATTTCAGTAATTAAGTTATTATTATTATTATTATTATTATTATTATTATTATTATTATTACGCAATTAATCAAATGGTTACTTAATTAGTTCGTTATTTAATTGAACAAAACAAAAACGAAAAGTAGAAAGCCGTAAGTCAGATAGGACAACGGAAGTTTCGGCGCTTCTACACTATCAGAACGAAATTTCGGAATTCGAACCACTGAATTCCACATAAAAACAACAGTATCTACGTATTCCTCGTATTTTTAAGATGATTATATCCAAGAATTCCGAAAATCGATGAAGTAGAAAATTATTTATTAAAGAAAATAGTAAATAGAATTTGACGAAAACGATCGTATTTGCTTATGTAAGACACACGATAGTTAAAAAAAAAAAAGTAATTTTCAGTTTCGATTTAAACAAGATGATCGTAATTTTTCACCTGCTAACCCGATTAAAGTTGTTTTTTAATAATTCAGTCATATTCAGGTAATTTCGACTGCATAATTTGGAAGTTAACATTATAATTTAATAGAATTTACAAAACAAAAAACAGTAGAAACCATTGATTTTTATCTGAAAACTCCATTTATCGGCTACAAAATTATGTTCTGATAGTGTAGAAGCGCCGAAATTTCTTCTGATAACAACAAAAATTGGAAGGAAAAAATAATTTGAAAATACGAATTTACATTTTCTTCGTAAGAAAAAACGTGTTAAACGTGTCTGATAAGTTCACTGTTAGAAGGCTGGTTGGTATCCGTAATGATCTCCAATTTCCTGGATGTGAAAGACACTAGAAATTCCATGTTTTTTGGGGGGAGGGGGGTATCTACCTGTGTAGGATGGAAGGATAAAATTATCGCCCTATAAAAGACGACATGGCTCTTTCCGCTTGATGAAAACCGGTTTTCTGTTTTTGTTGCATATCATCCACTAGTTGGCCAGTTGTGTACAAATCCCAAGAGCGATAGGAGGCTTCTATCTATCTTCTAAAAGTGACAGAATGCTTAACGAGCGAGATCAGAGATACGCGGTTGTACGCCCAGAGTGATGGAAAAAAAGTTCCCGGTCTTTAATGTGGTTTCAAGTGAGGGCCACATTATGCCACCTCACATCTTTGAAGTCGGCTTGATAGTCAACACCAAAGTGTACGTGGATGTGCTGAAGAATGTGGTGCTCCCCTGATGCAATCACGTAACCGCTGGCAGATTCTGGGTGTGGCAGTAGTACTTGCCACCGGTCAACATGTCCAAAGAGACCCAGATTTTATTCCAGAGGGATTACTACGACTTTGTACCCTTCTCTCACTAGCTCCCCCGACCTGAACTCGCTGAACAACTTCGTTTGATTATACGTCGAGAAATCACCAATATGACCCCCCACAACACCAAAGCCAGCCTGATTGCCGGCGCTTGTGAAAAAGGCATGCTACCAGTTCCGGACCCGTATCGAAAGTAATTGAGGCTGAAGTTACATTGAATAGATGTCAGTTGCACTACATAATCAAATTACATGAATTAATTTTTTCAATAAAAGTTTTTTTGTTTTTTTTAATTTGTAATGTTGGGCGACACTTTTATCGTTCCATCCTGTATAAAAAAAAATTTGACTTGAATTTTATTAATGTCATTGGTTTCCCTGACACGAATCGTTACTCATTTAACCAGTTTCCTTTTATTGGTTAATCCGAATTTATTTCTTCAAATAATACATGGATTTATAGTTTAATAATATGCAGCAGCATATTGTATATTTTCTTTTTCAGTAAAATTGTTATCAGGAAGCAATAAAATTATATTTGCTGAGTTAGTAGGCGTTATAGAATCTTTTGTTCTATTGCCCAGGATCAATAAATGTAACATAATGTAACATTATATGTTTTGGGACTATTTTCATTATCAACGTAATTTCTCTATATGTTATTGTGAAAGCAGAAAAAAAAATGCTTTTTTCTATTCGGTGTTGTCCAGAATCAATAAATATGAGATTACAGCATTACACTTAATAGAGATATGCCCCTTTCATGAATGGCAATATCATTTTCAGCTCAGTAAAAGAGGAAAGAGGAATTATATTGGCGGAGGGTAAAGGAAGGGTTAAGAAAAAGGGGAAAATGAGAAGGAGGAAAAGATAGGAAGATATAGAAATTGCTATAGAAATGGAAAAATATTTAATATAAAAATGTTACACACATTATTTAATTTCTATTTTGTTTATATGGCCCCAGGTAACGCCAGGCAGCTTTGCTAGCTGTCAGCTAAAATTAAACATTTTTCTTCGTAATTTATTTAATAAAAATTGTAACACTTAGATGTGCATGGAAATTGCATAAAAATAAAAATATATTTGGAAGTTAAAACTGCACAATAAAGTTCGCTTTTGAAACAATTAATTTTTAAATTCTTAATAATTAATAACATCAGCTTCTGAATATTTCATTTTCTAAACGCCGCGAATGCCCAATGCTTCAAATCAGAATAACAAAAAGATTTTTTTAATATAAAAATGCGCGTGTTATTTACGCACCTTCGCTCTTTCATAATTCCCGTTTTTTTTTTTAATTTCATTTAATACAGAAAGATGAGAAAAATTGGACGTGAGAGCTTTTAAAGATTTTATTTGAAGAGAATTGGCCCAGAAAAGAGAGACAATGTTCCTTTATTTCTTAACGTAACAGAAATCACTGACAGACAGAAGAACTTCAAGGTAACATTTCACTTAGATCATTCTTACATTATTAGCGATGTCTCTTTCGCACTGCTTTCAGAGTAGGACTTATTTAAAAATCTTTGTTTCTCTCAAGTAAAAAATGTGACGTCATTCGTCATCGTTGGACTTTGTTTTGTTTACTGTTTGGCCTTTTCACTCATCTTTCATTCAACTCTGGGAGTAATTCTGTTTTACTGATCTGGGTTATCCTGCATTCACTAAGTGTGACCTTGTCAAAATTCACACTATGTAACATAATCGCTACTGACATAGGGTCCCTAATATGTAACATTAGCTTTATTTAAAGACACGTGATCTAATGTTTTTAAAGTGAAATTGAAGAAATAAATGTCAATACTAAATATTTTTCTTTGATCTTTTATTTCTGTGATTTGCATTTTTACGATTGATTTTTCATTTTCATCATTCTTGCACTCGTTATCTCTATTGACTTTGTCTTTTCTTTATTCTTATTTCAATTAATTAACAAACTAGCTAATTAAGTAATTATCTGATTAATTGAATAATAATAATAATAATAATAATAATAATAATAATAATAATAATAATTATTATTATTATTATTATTATTATTATTATTATTATTATTATTATTATAAATTGTCTTTTTTTTCTGATGTTAAAGCGTACGAATTATGAATGCTTTGAATTCCTTGGATATCTGCAAAGAAATCAATTTTTAACTCCTTTAAAATAAAACGTACACACACATTCCCCTGGCAATTGCTTGGTGGCCCTGATGTGAAGGCTTGGCATATGAAGCAAAAAGATGGCTTCGTGGCTAGGTTCGAATCTCATGACCAGCTGGAATTGTCATTGTCACCCCTAAACTGATGATTGCGTAAGCATGAGATTGTAGTTTCTGTAGGCATAGAGAATAATTATTGTTTAATTAAATATATATATATATATATATAAAGAGACAGAGAGAGAGAGAGAGAATGAAATAGAGATAGAGGAAAGAGAGAGAGAGAGAGAGAGAGAGTGGGGCTTAAGGTTGAATGAATGAATAGAAGCGCACAAATATATTGTTTTACAACAGTCTGTATTTATCGGTAGTGTTCCTGGAATTCGGTCAACAATCATCAGCGTTCAATCGTTTTAAAGATTACCTGAATTATATTTTTTATTGTTTGTATATGCGCATTCCAATTGAGTATTTTATCATCGACTTACACCCAGTTCACTAAGAGAGGTTTAGTGAGATCATCAACGTCTTATACTTTCTTATAAGGGTTTCAGATTTATACCTTACAAAACAGAGACTCATATTCACCATATTTGCACTAGTTCAACCAAAATCCAAGGTAATCCATAATAAAGAGAAATATTAATGATAGTGATAATAATAATAATGATATACATTATGAACATTCTTAGGAATAGCTATGTCCACAATATTAATCAATATAATGATGGCAACCATCACTTGGTCATGATGGGATGTTGCTGCTTGTTAGGTTAGTTGGGGATATTACGTCGGGAGAGGGGCACAAGTACTATGTGTTTATCTTGTTATTCAACTTATTTATATATTGTTGTGGGGACTAAATCATGCACATGATATGGACTCTTCCGAACTGTATAAATAGACCGAGATGTACCGACTCTCGGCAGTTGCCTGTGTACGTTCCTTTGCCATCTTGACGGTAAGTGCTACGACTGTTGCTCTCTGTATATTCTATTTTGTTTCAATACAAATTACTTTTTCTAACCCATATGCTTAGTGACCTTTTCAGGCCACAGAACACACACACACACACACACACACACATATATATATAAATATATATATATATATGTATATATATATATATATATATATATATATATATATATATATATATATGAATGAGAATATTGACCACATTCTATCTGCTCATCCTACGGCTAATATTCACGTCTGTGGAGACTTCAATGTTCACAATTTGGAATGGCTAACCCACTTAAACAAGACAGATTATGAGGGGAAGTTCTGTCACGATTTCCCCATTGCTTATGACCTCATTCAGATTGTTCGCTAACACATCCGTGTGCCCGATACTGACGATCAGTATACAAATCTCCTGCCCTTTTCTCTTCCCTGCATCCTATCTCACAAAAGAGATGTTGTGAGCCGGTCTCTGCTTTATCGTTATTTTCATGGCAAGTTCTTGTCTGAGCTCCAATCTATGCCTCCCTTGGCCAAACATTCACGAGAAACACTCGTCTAGCTGAAAACACTATCTATAGTTTCCCCCACTTTTATCTGTGCGTAGACCTAAACGTGGATTCCATGAACAGAGTTTCTTCCTTGGAACTGCACATTTGTGAAACTCTCTTCCCTTTGCCTGCTTTTCAACTGACTACAATATGGTCGTCTTCAAGTCCAACGTAAACAAGTTCTTGATGAGCCGTTCCCCTTAAGTAATTCAATTTACCGAATTTACACTTCTAACGATTAATATGATATTGTACGATTGACTGCAGTACACTCTTTGACCCTTATCCTGAAGTGCCCTCAGTGCGTTGTAGTGGTAAATCCTTATATATATATATATATATATATATATATATATATATATATATATATATATATATATATATATATATAACAATTGTCTTAAAGCTTTTCTTTTCATGTTAAGAATAAAATAAGAAATAAAATATATACTGAATGTATGAGAGAAAAATTGGGTAAATTTTTTCTAAATCTGTACAATTGTTGCCGTTCATGAACTCATCCATTTAGAGTGAGAGATGAGTACATTTACGGTAAAACAATCCCTCATTTGGGTTCATTTTAACTTTTTAGTATTATTGTTGACCAGATGTTTTATTTCAAAACCTAAGTCCGAGTGGTGAACTCACCTCAAGCATAAACCCTCATAAACCATACGTAACTGCTTATTTTAATATCCAAAAGTTGTATTTTTAGTGTTGGGGGGAGGGGGCTTCTTTTAATTGAAAAGTTGTTTTCCATTGAATTAACCAACAAAAATATTTTTTAAATGATTTGAAATAAATTATCTATCTTTATATGAAACTATGCAACCCTAAAGTAAAATAGGACACAACTTTCTATCCACATGAAACAGTTCCTGCGTACATTCAACAATTCCTTCCTGCATTCATTTAACAGTTCTTTCTCACATTCAACAGTTATTTGCCATATTCAACAATTCCTTCCTGCATTCATTTAACAGTTCTTTCTCACATTCAACAGTTATTTGCCATATTCAACAATTCCTTCCTGCATTCATTTAACAGTTCTTTCTCACATTCAACAGTTATTTGCCATATTCAACAATTCCTTCCTGCATTCATTTAACAGTTCTTTCCTCACATTCAACAGTTATTTTGCCATATTCAACAATTCCTTCCTGCATTCATTTAACAGTTCTTTCTCACATTCAACAGTTATTTGCCATATTCAAAAATTCCTTCCTGCATTCATTTAACAGTTCTTTCTCACATTCAACAGTTATTTGCCATATTCAACAATTCCTTCCTGCATTCATTTAACAGTTCTTTCTCACATTCAACAGTTATTTGCCATATTCAACAATTCCTTCCTGCATTCATTTAACAGTTCTTTCTCACATTCAACAGTTATTTGCCATATTCAACAATTCCTTCCTGCATTCATTTAACAGTTCTTTCTCACATTCAACAGTTATTTGCCATATTCAACAATTCCTTCCTGCATTCATTTAACAGTTCTTTCTCACATTCAACAGTTATTTGCCATATTCAACAATTCCTTCCTGCATTCATTTAACAGTTCTTTCTCACATTCAACAGTTATTTGCCATATTCAACAATTCCTTCCTGCATTCATTTAACAGTTCTTTCTCACATTCAACAGTTATTTGCCATATTCAACAATTCCTTCCTGCATTCATTTAACAGTTCTTTCTCACATTCAACAGTTATTTGCCATATTCAACAATTCCTTCCTGCATTCATTTAACAGTTCTTTCTCACATTCAACAGTTATTTGCCATATTCAACAATTCCTTCCTGCATTCATTTAACAGTTCTTTCTCACATTCAACAGTTATTTGCCATATTCAACAATTCCTTCCTGCATTCATTTAACAGTTCTTTCTCACATTCAACAGTTATTTGCCATATTCAACAATTCCTTCCTGCATTCATTTAACAGTTCTTTCTCACATTCAACAGTTATTTGCCATATTCAACAATTCCTTCCTGCATTCATTTAACAGTTCTTTCTCACATTCAACAGTTATTTGCCATATTCAACCAATTCCTTCCTGCATTCATTTAACAGTTCTTTCTCACATTCAACAGTTATTTGCCATATTCAACAATTCCTTCCTGCACCTGCATTCATTTAACAGTTCCTTCTTACATTTCAAACAGTTATTTGCCATATTCAACAATTCCTTCCTGCATTCATTTGCCAGTTATTCACATTCAACAGTTATTATTCGCATTCATTTAACATTTTTTCTCACATTCAACAGTTATTTGCCATATTCAACAATTCCTTCCTGCATTCATTTAACAGTTCTTTCTCACATTCAACAGTTATTTGCCGTATTCAACAATTCCTTCCTGCATTCATTTAACAGTTCTTTCTCACATTCAACAGTTATTTGCCATATTCAACAATTCCTTCCTGCATTCATTTAACAGTTCTTTCTCACATTCAACAGTTATTTGCCATGTTCAACAATTCCTTCCTGCATTCATTTAACAGTTCTTTCTCACATTCAACAGTTATTTGCCATATTCAACAATTCCTTCCTGCATTCATTTAACAGTTCTTTCTCACATTCAACAGTTATTTGCCATATTCAACAATTCCTTCCTGCATTCATTTAACAGTTCTTTCTCACATTCAACAGTTATTGCCATATTCAACAATTCCTTCCTGCATTCATTTAACAGTTCTTTCTCACATTCAACAGTTATTTGCCATATCAACAATTCCTTCCTGCATTCATTTAACAGTTCTTTCTCACATTCAACAGTTATTTGCCATATTCAACAATTCCTTCCTGCATTCATTTAACAGTTCTTTCTCACATTCAACAGTTATTTGCCATATTCAACAATTCCTTCCTGCATTCATTTAACAGTTCTTTCTCACATTCAACAGTTATTTGCCATATTCAACAATTCCTTCCTGCATTCATTTAACAGTTCTTTCTCACATTCAACAGTTATTTGCCATATTCAACAATTCCTTCCTGCATTCATTTAACAGTTCTTTCTCACATTCAACAGTTATTTGCCATATTCAACAATTCCTTCCTGCATTCATTTAACAGTTCTTTCTCACATTCAACAGTTATTTGCCATATTCAACAATTCCTTCCTGCATTCATTTAACAGTTCTTTCTCACATTCAACAGTTATTTGCCATATTCAACAATTCCTTCCTGCATTCATTTAACAGTTCTTTCTCACATTCAACAGTTATTTGCCATATTCAACAATTCCTTCCTGCATTCATTTAACAGTTCTTTCTCACATTCAACAGTTATTTGCCATATTCAACAATTCCTTCCTGCATTCATTTAACAGTTCTTTCTCACATTCAACAGTTATTTGCCATATTCAACAATTCCTTCCTGCATTCATTTAACAGTTCTTTCTCACATTCAACAGTTATTTGCCATATTCAACAATTCCTTCCTGCATTCATTTAACAGTTCTTTCTCACATTCAACAGTTATTTGCCATATTCAACAATTCCTTCCTGCATTCATTTAACAGTTCTTTCTCACATTCAACAGTTATTTGCCATATTCAACAATTCCTTCCTGCATTCATTTAACAGTTCTTTCTCACATTCAACAGTTATTTGCCATATTCAACAATTCCTTCCTGCATTCATTTAACAGTTCTTTCTCACATTCAACAGTTATTTGCCATATTCAACAATTCCTTCCTGCATTCATTTAACAGTTCTTTCTCACATTCAACAGTTATTTGCCATATTCAACAATTCCTTCCTGCATTCATTTAACAGTTCTTTCTCACATTCAACAGTTATTTGCCATATTCAACAATTCCTTCCTGCATTCATTTAACAGTTCTTTCTCACATTCAACAGTTATTTGCCATATTCAACAATTCCTTCCTGCATTCATTTAACAGTTCTTTCTCACATTCAACAGTTATTTGCCATATTCAACAATTCCTTCCTGCATTCATTTAACAGTTCTTTCTCACATTCAACAGTTATTTGCCATATTCAACAATTCCTTCCTGCATTCATTTAACAGTTCTTTCTCACACTCAACAGTTATTTGCCATATTCAACAATTCCTTTCTATATTCAGCAATTTATTCCAGCCTAACCTTTACACAGACGCTATTAAGCTTTTTATCGCCTACCTTTCCGTTCGACACTGAGAAGTAATGTATAAAAGCAGTTCTATTTTTACAAATTAGATTTCAGCTTCTCGGCTTCATAAGAGGCACAGTCTGTCAACCAGCTTTCTATAGTTGAATGTGCAGATTGAATAAAATTTTATTCCACACAAGTCAAAGCAACTTGACGATAGGTTCTGTCCAATAATAGTTTCCGTATCAGTAGGAATTCTCGTTTTTTTTAACTCTGAAATTCCATCTGAGTTAATCTGTCACGCTTAAGTTTTCAATAACATTTCAATAAGAGGTCTAGCCCTTTTGTTACATGTAAAATAGCATTATCATCGATAACCGCATAGATTAAATGGACGCACACACATTAAAACGACACCTCAATACAACCATTAAAATGGACGACGAACTTTATTATTTTTGACGATGAGGTGCTATAAATGAAAGCCGTTCTATACTTTGCGAATCTGTTTTTTTTTCTTTTATTATATAAATAGTTTCATGCTACGCCTCATTCGCTGAAATACGTGTGCTGCTACCAAATATATCAACAGGTTTATTTAAGTCAAACGAGGCGACGATGGAAGCGAGGAGAAACCATCTTTTATTGTTGTTGTTATTCGGTCGTGGGTAGACGGTTACGTATCTTTTCGGGCGATCGATAAAGTGATTAGCTTCAAGCAGGCGTTTCTCTTTTCTCTTTCCTTTTTCTTTCCTTTTTATTTCGACTTAATTTATGTTAAGGTCTCCACTTCCAATGGCTTCTTCCCTAAAGTAACTTTCTATCGCATCGCAAATAGCAAAACAGACGAATGTTACTCATAATTATTTCCATCCGCACGACAACAAAGTTAAACTCAAGGTCGTGTTTTAACGCAACGATTGCGGTAGAATGCTTATTCAGGGCAGTTCTAGGAGGTTCACTCTTCACGGCTTTACCATCTCTCTTTGGGAATGGTTAATTTATTGCTAATCACTTTAGGCAACCATATCATGGGATGCCAACGGGGCTGCTCAAAATTTTACTGATCCTTGTGTGAGAGAAAATAAATACATCCAGTTTCCCGCTCGGAATAAAAATTGTTTTGCAGTTTTCTTTTTTAGAGAGGGTTTTGTTTTTAAGTTATTGAATGATCACATATCAAGGTCAAGAGCCACTCGAAGATAAAGTGTCCATGTAAATTCCGTCTAATGCTAGGCACATCTAATAAGAAAAAAAAGATCTTTTTCTATCGTTGTAACTGAATGAGTTCTAGCTATGAATGTTCTATGAGAAATAATCAGAGATTGGAGTTCAGTCTAGCATATTATGAGAAATAATGAGTAGAGAGAGATTAGCAATGATTTTCTGTGCACTCACTCTTAATATATATATATATATATATATATATATATATATATATATATATATATATATATATATTTTAAGAGTGAGTGACCTCAGCGTTATAAAATTGCCATAATCAAAAATCTTTAAGATGATTTCTTCTACGAAAAAGCACTACTAATAGAAATTAAAAATATCAAACAGGTTCTTATAAATAATTATTTTCCGAATTATATTGTTGATCAACAAATTAAACTATTGTTACAGTCCCCTAAAAACCTTAACAGCAATACTAGTCAATTTTTTAACACTAACCCTATAGACATATTTTATAAAAACCAAATGACACCAAATTTTAGAGTGGAAGAAAAAATAATTAAAAGCATCATACATAGATATACAGCACTTTTAGAGAACAATTCTAAGATTAGATTTATTATATACTATAAGAAGTATCGAACCCAGAACCTCATCGTTAAAAATAACTCCTCGCCGGCGATAAAAATGTTGGAGCAAACCAATATTGTGTACAAATTTCAATGCCCTTTAGGAGAGTGTAACTCTGAAAATAAAAACGCATATATTGGACATACAAAAACAACATTGTCCCGTCGATTAACGATGCATTTGAACAGTACTAGCTCAATATACCAGCATTTAACAAATCAACATAGCTGTCCCCCCTCTAATCTTAGAAAGGTCCTCGTGGACAACACAAGGATTTTGCAACGGGAAAGTAATTGTAAAAAATTAAAAATACTTGAAGCACTATATATAAAAACCCAGCACCCATCTTTAAATAGCATTACTTTTGAAAGTAGCAATAATGTGCTGAAATGTTTAGCATAACCAGTATACGACTGGTTTTAATAACATTGCCTTTTATCATCCTAATTTTTAATCGAGTTTTTTATCACTCGTATATGTATATTTTAATCGACTTTTCATTGACTCTTTTTATCATTCGTAACTATATATTTCACTTCTATTTTTAATATTTTATCTCCACCTGATGATGATTCAAGAAAGAATCGAAAGCGCTCGTATGAACCATGGAACATTTGTAAATACCTTCCATCTTGAAGTTAAAAAAATCTTACGAAAGATCGAAAAAATGAAAAAAAAAAAAAAAAGAATCATTAAGCAAGGTATCTCTGTTGTTTTTAATAATGTTTGCCTGAATATATATATATATATATATATATATATATATATATATATATCATTACAAATAAAAAATGACATGTAAAAGATTTATAGATGACCTTATATGTATAAACGATAATGATGAATTTGAAAAAATAAACATCTCATATATCCAAAGTAGTTAGAATTTAATTGTGAACATAGGAACACAAGTTACATTTCTGAATTTAGATATAAAAATAGAGGATGGGATTTTTCTTTATAAAATATTTGATAAAAGAAACTCTTTCCCTTTTCAAAAAGTGTGTATGCCCTGTTTTTATGTTTTATGGAACCATTATGTCGGAGTTTTTGAGAAGAGCTCGCGTTACCTTAAAATTACTAGATTTTATACCCCCAGTTTCTAGTTTAGTAATAAGGATGATGAACAAGGTGGGGATAAAACTAAAATATTTAAACATTAAATAAAGCATTTGTTCGTTATCCTGATGCTTTTGCATCATATAAAATAAAATTAACCAGAATATATTAATAAAGGAAATCCAAAACTATATTAGTAATGTATAAAATGTATTATATACTAAAAAAAAACAATTGTGTGTGCATATATATATATATATATATATATATATATATATATATATATATATATATATAATGGCAGCAACTCATTCCCGAGTATTGCTCCAAAGACGCGAAGATGAGCCAAACTAGCAGCACGTTCCAGACGGTCACCTTCTATAGTCCAGCACATCCACTGATGACCGGGTCCAGCTGTGGTGCCCTGAACACCTACCAAGCCAGACCCTGGAAGTTCCAGATCCTTTATTGCCATTAATCAGTCCTCATCGAAAATACCGTTTGCTGTTTCAGGCTACAGCCAGTCTTTTTGTTATCGAGACACACTGATTGCAAAGTGTGTATTCCATTGCATATCAAGTAATGCCTGTGTTTGAAGCTTTTTATAGTGAGGAAAGTCTTTGCCATAGAACAATCCCACTCTCTAAACAACTGCCACATTGAACCAAAAAGAAGAGCAAATCAACATTATTGGAAGCAGCAGTCGCCGCAGGTTTTATATCAGGGTTTTCCTTCCCCTAGAGAGGTTGCCTTCACTACGGCTTACGGAAGCCCTCTCCACCCACCATGCGATTTGATTCATGACTGGGACTTAGGTTGCTGGGCACCAGAGCATACTCCACACGCCGATGGGTCATGTATGCCGCAGCTGACAGGCCCTATGCTCCTCTGGAGTGGTCAAGGACTGGTGTGGACGTGTGTTAAAAGCACACAGATGTCTTAGCGTCATACTGTGCTTCTCCCAGACAAATCAACCCCATGTGCACGTCGTGACCACTGCCACGCCGACGGGGCTCTGATGAACGGCGAGTATCCTGCGCTGTATAACTGGACCTCCACTGCCTTGAGGGCCAAGGTTCTTTTAAACAAAGGCTAAGGGTGAGGTAACTCTCACACACACGCACACACATATACACACACACATACACACATACATACATACATACATACATATATATATATATTTAACTTTTATATATTTCCATTTTAAATAAATAACAATGTAAATATATAAAGTACTAATTATAGTAGGGGTATTGGTAGTTAAATCGATTAATCCTAATCGTATAAATACAACACTAGTAAATTAAAAAAATATATCCATTTTAAATTTGAAAACATACGAATCTCATAGGTAAGGAAGACATTTTTATAATATGAATAGGCTAGCCAAATTAATCAAGAGTAGGAAACTATATCTAATATCCGTAAAAAAAATGTTCTTGTGATAAAGGGAGGTGGTGTTTGATCAACACTGTTGGGAGCCCTGATTTAATGTACTGTTTTATTTTTAGGTGTATGGTAAACAACTGATAGCCCCTTAAATTAAAGGACTATAGTGAATTCGAGAGAGCAAGTTGATGCATTGATTGCAGGTGATTAAATGGATTAATTACTAAATAGTTTTCTACGAATGATAAAAAATATAAAAATTGAATAAGTTTTTTATATAGTTTTAAAGGTTAAACAACTTCTAAGACTATATATATATATATTGTTACTATTATTACTATTATTATTATTATTATTATTATTATTATTATTATTATTATTTAAAGCATTGTATAAGGAGTATACACTGATAATTTTAACATTTCCATGTCTCGCCAAGTCTCCAACCCAACCCTACATATGTATTTAGCACATCGGTAATTGTAGCAGAATCAGGAAAATATTGGAATTGGTTCATCACTAATCTCTTTTATATATATATATATATATATATATATATATATATATATATATATATATATAATAAATCTTAATGATTATTAGAGTAAATAATTATATATATATGTATATATATATAATTATTTACTATAATAATCATTAAGATTTATTATATATATATATATATATATATATATATATATATATATATATAAAAGAGCAAATAGTTAATAAAGCATGTTAAAAACACTTTGAAAAAGAGTTAAAAACATATTTAATATGAAAAGGAAACACTTAATAAGTAGATAGTCCTTAACCTGCGGAGTTTATTTTTATATATATATATATATATATATATATATATATATATATATAGGCGGCAAAAAGAAAATCCGCACCGTAATGTTTTCAGAAACTGCAAATTTAAGCTTAATTTAATATAACTGTTTAAACAAATTATACGTCATTTGATTGGCCTTTTATTCCTCTATAATTTTACCTGTTCATATTTGACGTTTAATTGAAATATTCTAGTGTTCACGTCAAGCTAAAAAAATAACTTCAAATTGAGGAAGCAAAAAGAAAGTCTGTACAATGGAATATTTTTATTTAAATGTAATTTTAGGACATTAATGCAACACAAATAGAACAGGAACACAATGAACTAGTTAATATTTAATAGCATAGTCTTTCTGCAATTTGACAGCCTACAATCTTTTGGGAATTCCTTGAATTAGACTGCAGCAATACTCCGGGGAAAGGGCATCCTACTTTTCTTTCATTTTTGTCCAAAGTTCTTCCAAATTTGAAAGTTTATCATTGTGTAGCTGTTGCTTGATGTAATGCCATACGTTTTCGATAGGATTGAGGTCCGGAGATTGTGTAGGCCAATCCAAACACAGAACATCATGCTCTTCCAGGAACCTCTTGGCATTGCCAGCTGTGTGAATAGGAGCATTATCCTGCATGAAGATGGGATTATCATCCAAATTCCGACCAAAGTCGGGTGGAAAATGCTCAGTCAACATATTAATGTTCTTGGTCGAATTAATTCGACCTTGCAAGCGAACTGTAGGCCCTGAACCATTGGTACTCATAATTCCCCACACCAAAACTGAACCTGCACCACCTTGCAGCATTGAAACTGAGCACCTAGGATTAAATTCTTCGTCTTTCCTCCGACAGATGTACTGCCTACCATCACTGTCCATTGAACTTGCTTTCGTTGCTAAAAAGAACTTTTGACTAATATGAAGAGTCATGTTCTTCATTGCATCTGACAAATCTCAGACGGCGCTTTCTGTTCTTTACAGAAATCATTGGCTTATGTCTTGCAACATATCCTTTAATCAGTAGAAAGAGAGCACTTTTTAACAAGAGTGCACTGTTGTTGATTTCGGGATCCGTTTCAAATCTGTTTCCTAGGCTGCGGATCTTGATAGCATTGTTAGAAGTAAGTCTAGGACGACTAGATTTAAGGGCATCACGAACACTGCCGGTATTTTGGTGCTTTTGCACAGTCTTTCGTACCATTTTCTTATCACATTTCAATCTGCGGCCGATTTCTCGATTGGACAAACCAGAAACGTGGAGATTAATGAGCTCCTGACGATCACTAAGAGAAAGTCGTGGCATATGGGCTAAATGTTATATTGTATAACCTGGAACAACAATTACGATTAGAGATGCTTTGTTGCCTATTTGTGGATATTTAAACTGATTAAGGGGCGATAATTTAAGCTGATTTTAAGTGAATTTGTTGCTGCAGACTTTCTTTTTGCCTCCTCACTTTGAATTTATTTTTAAATTGACGTGAACACTAGAATATTTCAGTTAAAAGTCAAATATGAACAGATAAAATTATAGATGAATAAAAGGCCAATCAAATGAAGTATAGGTTGTTTAAACAGTTACATTAAATTTAGCTTAAATTTGCAGATTTTGAAAAAATTACAAGTGCGGACTTTCTTTTTGCCGGTACTATACATATATATATATATATATATATATATATATATATATATATATATATATATATATGGAAGTTTTAAAAGGCAAAAACAATGCGGAAAAGACCGGAATCATGAGAGTAAAGAAAAGAAAAACAAACAAATAGACGAGTATGTTTGAGTAGAGAAATGTCCAACTGTTTATTCATTTATCACTCCTCACCTCGTTGTATAATTATTTTACAACCAAGTTATACAACAGGGCGAGGAAAGATAGATGAATAAACAGTTAGACATTTTTGTACTCAAACATACCCGTCTATTTGTTTGTTTGTTTTTCCATAATTATTATTTCATAAACGTAGAAAAACACATTAGACTAAATATATTTCCCGGTAGTAACTATATAAAGAAACAAACATTTGAAATGAAGTGTTTTATCTCCTCTTTGAATTTCTTACATGTGTTTGCTATCAACAATCAAATTAGTCAATTATGGGTCACGGTAGTTGAAAAATAATCACATTTCACTCATCAAAATTTACTTTAAAAAAAAACTGCCGACAAATTTTCAAATTTTTTTATTCTCTAAAAAAAAATCAACATGTTTTTTTTAAAAAAGGTTTTAAACTTTTGACTTAACAGGTAAATTTGCACATAACTATTCTTTTTTTTGTTTTAATTTTATTTATTGATCTTTTATCTTCAATTTGTGAGAAAATAGGTGAGAAAATTAATTCTTTTCTTTTAAATATACATTTCAAAATGGGGGGGTGAATTAAAAAAAGTTTGTCTAGAATATTATATTCAATTTATTGGAAAGAACATAAAATTTCATATTAACCCTGAAAATAAAACATAATATTTCAAACATAAAATTTCACATTAACCCTGAAAATATCTTAAAAATTGAACCAATAGAAAAATTTTGATAGATTTTTAAATTGGAAAAATTGAAAAAAGATTAAGTCGTAAAATTCAATTCATTTCATTACGTAGATAAAATGGCTGCATGAGCGCGCGCATGCACTTTGTAAACACGTTTTTTTAAATAAAAAATAATATTTCTATTATATTTTTTAAAAAACATTAGTAGTTTATTTTGGAAGTATATTCCATAAAGAAATTAAACAACCCACTTTATAAAAAAGAAACTACGATTTTTGTATATCTTATTCGCAGTTTTGTGTTAAGGATGTCAAAAATTACCCCCAAAATCTGACACACCTAGTAATTTGTATATTTATCTATTTATTCATTTGCGGAATATTATCCTCATCTTTTATAGTTATTGTTTCACAACGTTTCGACCAACTATCCCTCTGGTCTTCGTCAGGTGGGCGACCAGATTAGAACGTGTGTGTTTGTGCGTATGCACTACTTTTAGCTATCGTTTCACATGAAAATATTGAAAATTTAGAAAAGGAACGAAGAGAGAAAAAGATGGGAACTGTTTCGATAGTTGATAGATAGATAGATAGATAGATAGATAGATAGATACGCATCAGTTTGCAAAAGAGTGGTGCTTTCTAAGCGCACAGAATGAATGAACACATCTTATTTGAGATGCGCCCTGGCCAGCCTATTAAACTTTTCCGTTCCGTTATTAAACTGACGTTCGTCTGTCACACCGAACACAAAACTTTAAAATAGCATGTTTTTTGGTCTTTTGTCGTTAATTTTTAAATAATATTTTGGTGTTCTACTACCTATAATGCTATTTAAGAGTCATAATTAACTGTAAACACGCTGAAGTATTGTGTATATCGTTAAACGCATATATTGGATGGAAGCATCAGTCTAACTGAATTTTTTATTTCCTGTTCGTTGTGCGTTACGTATGTCACGCTGCCAATGGTGACATCATCGCTTCGTGACTATTTACTCGACTGACTGCTACCGCGTTGCTCACGACATGGTCTCCTCCCTTTGCATGCACTGAAACAATACCGATCGAGGCTATTCAAGATATCGTCACATGGATTAACTCAAGCATACTACCCACCAAAAACGTGAGCGTTAGAATCAGCATTAACTTTTGCATAGCTTACAAAGACTAGAAAGGTCTCTCTCTCTCTCTCTCTCTCTCTCTCTCTCTCTCTCTCTCTCTCTCTCTCTCTCTCTCTCTTATACACACACTTTTTCTCTCTCCACATTATATATATATATATATATATATATATGCACTGTACTTTGGGGTAATTGCGCCAACTAGCTAAATATAAATAGTACTTTTGTTTAGATGGCGCAATTACACCAAAGTACGGTATATATATATATATATATATATATATATATATATATATATATATATATATATATATATATATATATGATGAAAATAATGGAAATAGTATTCCGACAAAATAGAGAAATAAAAGGAACAAACCGTATTATGTGTTCATCAACGTTTCGTCTTTATTTCGATCCATCCAGAGGAAATCTCGAAATAAAGACGAAACGTTGATGAACACATAATACGGTTTGTTCCTTTTTATTTCTCTCTCTATATATATTAATTATTATTATTATTATTATTATTATTATTATTATTATTATTATTATATATAGAGAGAGAGAAAGAGAGAGTGAGAAAGAGAGAGTGAGAGTGAGGGAGAGAGAAAGAGAGAGTATAAATAATGAGAGGTGAGCAGCACAGAAACGTTTGTGATTCGTTCTTGAAAGAAATCATCAGTAAAGCATCATCACTAACTATTATTATATTTCTACAATTCTACGAAGCTTTACCCATAACTTGCACATTGTGAGAGTAATACTGAAACAAAAACTACACGCTTAATATATTATTTCATTATCTGTACTTATATAGACAAGAGACTTTTCTCTGTGTGTGTGTGTGTGTGTGTGTGTGTGTGTGTGTGTGTGTGTGTGTGTGTGTGTGTGTGTGTGAGCTTGGACCCTATAGACACTGTTACGGCCGGACCGATTTTTTTTAATTACACACAAATGTACTTTATGTGTCTGGGAGTGTTTTTAGATAGGAATGTATCTCTGATACAAACCTTTGGTATGCCTCTGATAAGTATCGAAAATCGATAATCGAAAATTCCTGTTAGAGAGAACAGCTTGATATCGAGCGAAGTAAACACGCTTATACAGCCTAACATCATTTGAGAAGTGTTATCACCGCAGAACCAGAAGGATCCAGCGTATATGTATAGGTTCTACGATAAGACAGGGGTGCGTTCGAATTATTGTTTTTGTTTAAAGCACAATTGAACATGATGCTTGACTTTTGCATTTTAAACTTTAATTCATACCATTATTAAAAATCGGTTCTCTACAGTGCAATGTAGACTACAGTGTATTGTGGATTAAGTCATTACAGGTAAGTATGCGAAGCTTGCTCTCAGTGCACCGCGGTGAGTTCCCGACCAGAGCAATCAATCAATCGATTTCATTGAAAAATAGTCGGTTTCAGCAATTTCGAGAACTATAAAAGTATTAGATGTGTGGAATATTTGTTGATCATCATTTATACCTCTGCTGGTATATACGTGATAAAGTTATATATATATAGTAAGTTATAAAATGTATATGGCGATTAAGCTACACTCAATATTCCGCGTTTCATCCACTCTAGGACTCTTCAGGCTTAGGCGCATAAGCCTAAGGTGTCCTAGAGTGGATGAAACGCGGAATATTCAGTGTAGCTTAATCGCCATATACATTTTATAACTTACTAACTAGCTCTACCTACGTATTGAGCACTTTTGAAGTAAATACTTAAAGTTTACGCATAAATCTATACTTTCGTGTATTAATTTTATGTGAGTAAATTAAGTAGTTATATATATATATATATATGAGAGAGAGAGAGAGAGGGGAAAGGCGGAGAGATGTATTAGATAGATAGATAGATAAATCGTCGCTTTTGTCTCTTTAAATACCTACCATACCTAGTATCGGTTATTATTGTTTTTGCGCCGGCATAAGGTGGGGTTGGTGTTTTTTTTTACTACATGCGAGCCGTACACGTCTTCTTAATATTTTTGCACATATACAATTGTGTGAGTGAGTATATATAAGGTAACATATAAGCTGGTTTAGTTCATAATATGTCTGGCCATAAGTTGGCAAGTACAGTGCGCAGGTTCAAATTATTTGGGTTATTTTTCTCCGTTGTTTATTTCGTGTTTGAAACTACAGCTACTTGTATTTTATATTGGAGGATTGCATTATACACATATATATGCCCAAATGCATATATATATATGTATGCATGCATACATATATATATGTATGCATACACACACACACAATAACATAAGCAAACACACACACACACACACACACACACACATATATATATATATATATATATATATATATATATATATATATATATACTAGCATACTGAAGTTCCAGCGTTACATAGAAAAGTAGAATGACGCAAGAAACTTGACTCCAAACTTGAACTAATAAATTATAGTTCTCAGGCAATATTAATATAGTTACTAAGTATGAAACTTGTAAACTGCTTAACCTTTTTTGTGCAATTGACTAACAAAAAATAATGCTTAATTAGTAATAGTTTTGACATGACTGATTGGAATTTATGTACAAAAAACGGAAATCAAATTTTAATCAAATTTAAGTAAAGCTCACTTAATTTCGTAAATTTATTTATAATAAAGACGAGATAATGAACGTTTTCTTAATGTTTCTTGTGTGTGTGTGTGTGTGTGTGTGTGTGTCTGCTTATATATTGCGAAAGATATGCATGTACAATATAACATAATAAAATGGCCGACGTGTATACGATTGAACATATAACCATCGTAATGAAATAAATGACGTATACAACCGAGACATGCTCACCGACTGACATTACGCTGTCTTACTTATCGCCTCACACTTATTATCCACGAATGGCCTTCGGGTCTTGATAAGTGGCGATCCCCTTTTAAAAAACTTAGTTTAGCTTATAATATTCGATATTATCATTATCTATAGTGATAATTTTAAAGTTTAAAATCATGAATTTTATTTCTTCACCAACAATATATTCTTTGGGAATTCGTTTTTTTTATAAAGAGTTGCTTTTTGTTTTTGAGAGGAGGAGATTAGTTTTGCACAGCTTTATACGTTTTAAATAATAGCTATTTTATATAAGATTTTAAGCTGGTTGTTGTATTTATAATTAGATTCCTTTAAGCTTAATACTGATGTCTCAATGACAACAGCATGAAATGGGATTTTATTATTTACATTTAGTTCAACAGTGAATTTAAGAACGGAGCTTCTTATGTTGTGCATTTGGTCATTATTAATAGCTGAACTAAGAATATGATCGTAAATAAATGAGCGTTTTTAAAATGCAATCAGAAACTTTGTTTTCTAGAGTTTTTGTTACGGGAATTTTCTTAAAAGTCAGCCTAATAATCGGACCAATTGAAACTCTTTTAATTTAAATTGGAATTATAACAAGTTCTTTGATTGGTGTAAACTTATAGCAACATTTTTATTCTTTTTCAAATTATCTGGACACAAAATATTCAGAAAAATTTAAAATAAAACAGAATAAAAGCAGAACATATTTTGTCTCATGTTTAATAATGTCTGATTATATATATATATATATATATATATATATATATATGTGTGTGTGTGTGTGTGTGTGTGTGTGTGTGTGTGTGTGTGTGTGTGTGTGTGTGTGTTCCAGGTAGAAAGATGTCCAAAAATTTAGAATAATTGCATTTCAACAAGGTTGTTAATAGTGCTCAATCAAAGAGAGCAAATTATATTTTTTTAAACCCATAAGAACTTCATGATAGTCATGGCATTTTTTCTCTCCTCCAAATTTGAAAAGGTCTGGAACCTTTTTAATTTTTGTATTTTAATTTTTCTTGCCTGATGGAAGCAAATATGATTGAAACGTTCTGCACATTCTAGCAAGATATGACTGTATTTACATAAAGTATGATAAATATATATATATATATATATATATATATATATATATATATATATAAATATGTGTGTGTGTGTGGGTGTGTATGTGTAAGTGTGTGCGTGTGAAAATATATGCTTCTCTATATATTTTTTACTTATATATCTACCAAACAGTTTAAAATTGAACCTCGATGATTATTACGATACTAGCAGGACCCGTTTACCGGCGTTGCCCAGTGGTAGCCTGCCCCCACCCCCGCGTAAAAAATTAAAGTGCGGCTGTTGTTGTTGTTGTTGTTTTTTTTTTTTTTTTTTTTTTTTTTTTTCCCAACCCCAATCTCCTCATAATAGAACGGTTTTCAGAATAGACACCCTATTTTGTGATTGGGTGGTGGGTTGTCCGAAAATGACCGAACAGAAAAATTTGGTGGTTTTAGTGTCGGTGGGCCCGTGTATACTACTCTGGCGGGTAAGGTATGGTAGTTTTGTTAGCAATACTGGAGTTTAGGTGGCGAAATACTCTCGAACCATCTATCACTTAAAAGGAACTGAATTCCTGTACTCACCTGTACGATACGATGTAAACGTTATCGAAAAAATACACAATATAAAACGAACGTTTTCTTATAGTAATAAACATTAAAAATTGTAAAACAGAAATTTTAAGTATGAAAGAAATTTTTTTACGGACATTTGTAAATATATATACCTGTAAGAAATAAATTTGGGGGAATGATGCGAAAACAGTTTAATGAGCTTACTGACCTAATTATTAGTTATAAGTGTTTAAAGTACGCTAGGCACCTTCAAAATTCACCCCCTATATGTAACACCATGTAACTTTATTATAAATTAATATTATCAATATAACCTTTGTACTATTTTTAAAAAAAAAAAAAAGGGAAAAATAAACCAGTAATGATTTTTAAAAAAATTTTCCATCGAACGAAAATAATGAAATTGCGAGACGAAAATCGTGTTTAAATAATTGGTGCTTAAAAATAACGTTCCCATATAATAAGCATTTCGAACGTGAAAACATATCTGTGTTTAATAAATGTAGCAAAAATCAACTGATTGTGAGATTTTCGTGCAATGTTCGATAACTATCGATTTTAGAATGAAATTACATATAAAAAGCAATTTCCGTAAAATATATAAAGCGAAATATTTTTAGTGTGTGTCCCCGCCCTCTATTTTTATTTTTTCGAAATTTGAACAAAATATATTCAAATTGATCGAAATTTCTATCTATTATGAAACATAAAAGTTCCAAGAAGTAAACACAATATTGCTTTTTAAAAAGTTTAAATACACGTATTGAACAAAACCTTACATTGAACTTGTAATTAAAAAATTGATATAAATTTAATATTATTACTTTTAATAGCGTTTTTTTCTAATTAATATATACTGTTATAAGTTGAATTTCCCAGAAAAAGAATCTTCTTAAAAAATAATTAATTTTTCAAAGATTAAAAAGATTTCATTATTTCAAAATGTCAATGATGTTTAAATTTTTCTTGAAATATTAAGTTATAATATAAACATGACTATTGCCAGCTATTTCATCGCCAGAAAATAATACACATTTTGTAAATCACTGCCCTAACTAGTTTATTTCTTTTTACCAAATAAGTATGGAAACTAGTAAATAACCAAATGAACAGTCATACATATTTAGTAAAACCGCATTTCATATGTAATGTACGAATGTGTATAATGTTATTAAGCCTTAAACCGTGTAAATCTTATATAAAAAAAATTATAACAAATATTAATTATTAATTGAAATTTGAAGAAGATAAACAAAGATTTAAAAAAAAATCATTAAGTCATTTTTGTTGCTCTATGCTTCGTATAATTAACACAAGTCTTACGTCACGGGATTATGCGCTCCATTCTTCACAGTCTTTTGACAGTGATACGCAAAAAAATAAAAAAACAAAACAGATAATAATATTTATTACCTGTGCAAGTCCCACGAAAAGAAAGCAAAAGAAATTGAAGCAACCCTTTAACAAAAAATTTAAATAGCAGCTAGTGCCCCCCTACACACACAAAAGGAAAATCCAGGCTCGAACGTGTAACGCTTAGATGTAAAGTTGGTGTAAAAAGTGAGATAACGGTTTTGCCACCAATAACTTTGGAGTTTTTTTGGTTTGGAAGTAACGTTTTAAAAATGTGCGTATTTCTGAACTTAGTTCAAACTCCCTCTCTCTGTCTTAGAAAATAGTTGTAAGGGGGATGCGACTGGGCTAACGGAATCAGCTTCGCAGAGGGCAATTGATAAACGAATAGAGAGAAAGTGGGAGAGATTAAGAGAGGGGAGGAGCCAGTAATTACGGGGTTGGGTGAAGGAAAAAGCAGTTAGATGGAGGTTTTTGTACGTTTAGCCTCGAATGTCGTGGCTGAATAAATTAAATGACAGAAGCAATGAATTTATATAATATAGGAAAAGTCCTGAAATGCAAACGTAATGTAGATGAATTAGAAAAAAATAAATAGAAGCGAATGTAAATAAATGGCGGCTTCTTTATAAGTGTGGAACCGTTCGCTTTATAGTGGAAGATTCGAATATCAGAATAGAAGAATGTCTACATCGCATCAAATCAGCGGTGGCGGATTTCGACAAGAGAGAAATTATTATTTAGAAATAAGAAAGTGTAAATGTTATTAAATCTGTATGTGGATATTAACCAGTTAAGAGCGCCGCAAACCCAACAGAGTAGGAATATGTGGAGATGGCGTCGGTGTCTAGTGGGAATGGTTGCAGTACAGAATAGGCAGAGAGAAAAATATGATCTACTTTCTCTGTAGATGTATGAATTGTGATCGTGGCGCTCCTCGGGAATAACGTAATATTTAATCTGACACATAGATGTGTATGTAATGCCGTTCTAAAGTTACATAAGATAGTGGCTAATAGGCTAGACATAATAAATACGCATGTGTCATGTGTGGTTGCAAAACTATTGTATGGTCCAGAAGAAAAAACTTCGTTTCTTTTGTTATATATAGGGATAAAAACAGAGCATATATAAATAAAAACATTTTTACCAAATTTTAAAATCCAGGACATTCATCTTACAAACATATTTTTTTCACAAAATTACTGATCCGTTTCATTTGTAGGGGAACAACCGGTATTTGTATGTCAATCTAGAAACTTACACGTGTTTCGAAGCCCCACCAAACAACTCGTCAGAGATAAATGCATGTTCCTTTAAAAAAGGTTTTCTTCTTTAGAATTAAAAAAAGAATTTAAAGAAGAATTTATTTCTAAATCATTTTGGAAAGAGTGACTAATTTGTCTTGTATTCAACGTGTACTTCTAAAGATGTATTTTGAGAATGATTGGTGGTATGTATGTTTTTATGTTTGTATGCTTCAAGCACGGCCAATTATCTCAAAATACACACACTTATATATATATATATATATATATTACTAGCAGTTCAGCCTAGCTTTGCTCGGACCCTACTGTTCATAACTTTATGTGCATATGTGTATATATATATATATATATATATATATATATATATATATATATATATATATATATATATATATATATATATATTAAATGTTTGACTGATGTCCAGGTAACCCACATCTAACATTTAGGCCCAAAATTGGCGGAGAAATTTGGTAGAGTCTGCAAAGGTCAATTATTTCAACTGTCACCTCTTGGCAGCCAAATTTTCTCCCCATTATTGATTAAAATGCTTGCTGCATGTCTGAATACATTTTATGTAAAATTTCTCAAATTTTTACCAAAAATTGGCTGAATAGTTTGCTAGAGACCGTACAGGTCATATCTTTTGAAATTTGACCCCTTGGCAGCCAAATTATCGGGCAAAAACCAATTAAAAAGCTTGCTCTATGTCTGAATATACTTTATGTAAAATTTTAGACCAAAAATTGGCCGAATAATTTGGTAAAAACCGCATAAGTCGACTTTTTGTTTGACCCCTTAACATTTATTGTTTGGGTTCAAATCAAATTAAAAAGTTTGATTCATGTCCAAGTAACCTACATCTAAAATTTCAAATGTTTAGACCCAAAATTGGTGGAGGAGGTTGATGGAGTTTTAATGGTCAAATCGTTGAACTTGACAGCCCAATTTCTGGCCGAAAACCGATTTTCCCAAATTCTCAATACCCTTACGAGTGTGTAGATTGAAAATTGAAAGAGTAGTTTGGTAGGGAAAGGTACACACACACACGCACGCACGCACACACAAACACACACACACACACAGCCACAAAATTTCACTTTTATAGATGTATAAATTTTCGCCGGCGTGTTTTTAATGTTTTTATTTAATTCAAAATGTAATTGTAAGTTTTAATTTTAATTCTCCGACGCCGGAGATAAATATAAATCGTTCAGAGGTTATCATGACGTCAACTTAACTTCGTAATTTCATTAAAAAGACTTTTGAAAATATCGACAGGTGGAAATGTCAGGCGAATAAAAAAAAAATGATTCAAATATAACCACAAAGTCACACAA
>NC_136511.1:99896335-99918835 GCF_053919585.1 Euprymna scolopes | reverse complement strand
ACCACATACAGGAGGCATGTAAAAACCCTGGAGACGTACCACCAAAGATGCCTCCGAAAAATCCTCAGAATTAGTTGGAAGGACCGACGCACCAACACCAGCGTCCTGAGTGAGGCTGACATTCCCACTATCACCGCTACTGTTGCTCAACGCCAGCTCAGATGGACTGGTCATGTTGTCCGGATGCCGGATCTCCGCCTCCCAAAACAGATTTTCTACTCTCAGCTTGTTGAGGGAAAGCGTGCCCAGGGTGGCCAAAAGATGAGGTATAAGGACAACATCAAAGCAAATCTAAAGCGGTTTCACATGGACCTTGAGACATGGGAGGACGTGGCTGGGAACAGGTTGGCATGGAGGAGCGCTGTCCATGAAGGTGCTGCGCTTTATAGTAGTGACCTAAATCAAGCTGATGAGGATAAACGCAAGCGCAGAAAGGACAGAATATCAACCAGACACACCCAACCCCACCCCACCACCACTACCTTTATCTGCCCAAATTGCACAAGACAAATTGGGTCTAGGATTGGGCTCTATGCTCACCTGAGGACCCACAGAAGCCACAATGGAGGACAGTCTTACTCGGACACGAGTGACCGCAGATGATGATGACTTATATATACAATACATTTTGTCTGTGTATGTCTGTGTGCGTTCGTTTCTTATGAACTCCAAAATGGCTGGGCCGATTTTTTGAAATTCCACACAAACGTATTTTATGTGTCTCAGAGTGTTCTTATATATGGTTTGTATCGGAATGCCTCAGATAAGTATTGATAATCCATAATAAAAAAAAAATCTGATTAAACAGATGCGGGATAAGGGGATTAGTCATATTTCATATCCCTGTGTGGAAATCTAGAAAGAAGGGATTCGAGAGGATTGTTATTTAAATGCGAGCTATGGCATGCGGCGCAGTTTTTTGTAAAGTTTAGTTTGGACTCAGATCGATCGTAGGATAAAATGACACTGGATAAAAGAAGGATAGGGGAGAAATAACTATAAATTTTAAATTCATTACTGTCTAAATTCAATGGGGCTTATTTGAGGGGTAGCAACATGTCCAAGATGCAGTCCTTAATATGGTGGGCAGAGTAGGAAAACGATTGGTCAGGGGTGGCAGTGGTTATGTACATATATGAGGTTGCTAAGTAAAATATATTAGTCGGTTGAAATTAAATTAAATTAAGATTAAGTTACATAGGTTCTGATCTTGATAATTCAAATAATGTATAAGTATTAAAATATAAAAATATGGTCATTCAACATTATATACAGTTCTGTACAGATAGATTTAAGAAAGTGAATGTATAAGTAGACCAGGTTTTTATGGGGGTTAAGTTGAATATAAATTATCGAAGAGGTCCCTATATAAAGAATCTATTCATATTATTTATTATCTATCCATTTAACATATTATTTACTATCTATCCATTATATATATATATATATATATATATATATATATATATATATATATATATATATATATATATATATATATATATATATATATATCAGTGTTAGGGAGGATTAATTTAGATCAGAATCGAGAATCAGAAAAATCGAAACTTTTTAGGGTATCGGAATCGGAAAAAAAATGTGCCTATTTTTCAAACCCGAAAAAAAACGATTCCTTTATTTATCTTTTTCTTTTATTTAATTTTGTTTTAAAAACATCTTCCACTGCTGATAGCAATAATAAAAAAATAAATATTTATCGACTTTACACTACCAGTAAAACTAAAATCTATAGATAACCTCCCCCCTCATAAGTGTGTTTTTGCGTTTGAGAAAATATATGCACATTAAGGATGTATTTTTATCGTAATCGAGACAAAATAACTATTTTATAGTTAACTATTTAGAGATTTATAAAGAATCGGAATCGGTAATTGTATCGGAATTGGAAAAAATATTGAAATGGTCATATCATTAATATATATATATATATATATATATATATATATATATATATATATATATATATATATATATTCATGAGTTTCTCTATATGTCTATTGTATTTTTCAAGACTTTATTTATTAACAACAATTGTATCTGGCAAAAAAACAAAAAAAAACCATATCTGCCAACTTCAAAGTGTCATCAAAATATTCCACGATACACAGTGACTGAATTCACTTGCAAACACCTCAAGACAACTGAATGAACGAATTCGTCATAGTTTACGGGACGCATGCTTATCCGATAAGGCAAACTTAAAATCAACTTGGACACATGTATCTAGCTGGTCTTGAAAACCATGTTTTTCTTCTATATGATAGATTTATCTTGATGTTTTTAGACTATAGAGGGGAGAATAAATTTAAAGAGGAAGCAGATTCCTCCGATAGGTTTAATTTGTATTATTTAGGTCTCTTTTAATCAAAATTTATTGGAGATGTGTTATGGAATATTATGAGACCATCATCCCTGTAAATACCAATGTTCTTAATTGTAGATTGTATATATATATATATATATATATATATATATATATATATATATATATATATATATATATATATATATATATAGTTATAAAATATATGTGGCGATTAAGCTACACTGAATATTCCGCGTTTCATCCACTCTAGGATTCTTCAGGTTTATGTGAGAATTTTGTGTCTGTCTCTCGTTATTATATACGGACCTTCTACTGAGTTTTTAGTTAACCAATCAGCTTTCTAGTATCCACCGCGCTCTTCCTAATCAGCCAATGAGCAAGGCACTCACAGGACAAAGACCCGTTTGACCTCCGGTTGAATTGTTCCTGTGAGTGCTATTTAGCTTAGATATCCAGTGTCTTGAACTGTTTTAAATCTAAGTTAAGTTTTTTTTAGTTTATATATATATATAATATATATATATAATATATATATATATATATATATATATATATATTTTTATATATATATATATATAATATATTCAGGCAAACATTATTAAAAACAACAGAGATACCTTGCTTGATAATTCTTTTTTTCATTTTTTCGATCTTTCGTAAGATTTTTTTAACTTCAAGATGGAAGGTATTTACAAATGTTCCATGGTTCACACGAGCGCTTTCGATTCTTTCTTGAATCATCATCAGGTGGAGATAAAATATTAAAAATAGAAGTGAAATATATAGTTACGAATGATAAAAAGAGTCAATGAAAAGTCGATTAAGATATACATTTACGAGTGATAAAAAACTCGATTAAAATTAGGATGATATATATATAAATATATATATATACATATATATATATACATACACATATATATGTGTGTGTGATAGTTTATGTATATGCTTGTTTGTTTATTTTTTCATTTGTTTATTTTCTATTGTTTTTTGTTAGTTTTAAAATTATTTTATCCTGTGAACACAGCTGTTCGTTATTTGTCTCCTACAGTTTAATAGATGTTGGGGTTCTTTAAAATATAGGACAGCAAATCTAGGTCTCTACATGTGTTTGCTTGTCTTACTATTTTCCATTCGACTACCGGTGAACGTCCGCTTTCTTTGAGTTCCCAGTATTTGTTTGCTAGTGTTGTTTTCATACGGTGTTTTTTATTATTGAGTGTACATTTGTGGTCATAATATCGAGTTTTGAAATCTAAGGAATTATATCTACGTAATAGTTCTTGTTATTCGGGTTTTCATTCGCAAATGTTGTGGTCTGGTAAACTAGGCTTTTGATTAGACATTTATTTTGAAGTGGGCAGAGTGTGCCGTATCTACAGTTGCATTTATCTTGTTAGTTATTAGGATTTTTATTTTTATTTCTAGTATGGTTGTTGTTGTCCGGATTTGATTTATTATTATTATTATTATTATTATTATTATTATTATTATTATTATTATTATTATTATTATTATTATTATTATTATTATTGGCTCATATGGAGCTTTCACACAAGTCAACAAACGATCGCTTTGGCGACCTGTGGTGTTCTCTGGGAGCTGAGTGACAAGTCTCCCTAGACGTCCAGCTCTCTCCACCTCCTTTGATAGCATTTGTAGATGAATCTGCGTCATCGCGACAGCCTCATACCATTGATTTCTCGCTGATAGTGGCCATTGGTTTATACTGGAATTTGAGTGGCACTAAGCCTCCCAACGATCCCAGTTCTCTTCGTACTTGTCCAGCGGAGGTCTGGCCAGCGCTCTCTCCTCGGTCTTTCCATCCTCTTTGACCCTTCTCGGCTCTTTGGTATCATTTTTCTATTGGGAGGGGGAACGGTGATGAGACAATCGGGGGATGCATGATGGTGGTGTAGAACTTGTTGATATGCAGCTTGGGCGTTCTTCATTCCCTGTAACGCTTCTTTGTTATATTGTCTTGTGTTATTCCCCACATTCTTGGGTGTTCCTTAATATTTCAGCCGTTTTCATTATCGTTAGGCGTTGTATTTTTGCAGTTATTCCTCTGATTCCAATTTCTGCAATTCTTTTTTCGAAGTTTTTCGGAATTGTTCCTCGTGGTCCTACTATTACCGGTACTATTTTGATTTTCTTCATCATCCAAATCCCTTTTAACTCTCTGGCTAGCTCTGTGTATTTGCTTCGTTTCTCCTTTTCTTTCATACTCACCCTGTGGTCAGCTGGGACAGCAAAGTCTACGATTTGACAGGATTTTTCTTTCTTGGTAATTATTACGATATCTGGTCTTCTTGCTTGGATGGGTTTGTCCGTCTGTATGTCCATGTCCCATAGGATTTTGTGGTTCTCGCTTTCGAGTGCTATTGCGGGTTCAGCTTGTACCATTTGTCTGTACGCTCAAAATATAGTCGTTTGCATAATTCCCAGTGCACCGCCCTCCCCACTTGGTCATGCCTGTTTTTGTATTCCTTTTGGGCCAGTTTACTGCATTCACTTACTATATGGTTTATCGTTTCGTCTCTCTGTCCACATAGTCTGCATTTGCTGTTTTCTTGTGTTTTATCGATCCTTGCTTTGATATGGTTGGTTCTTACCGAGTTATCTTGTGCTGCAGTTATTAGAGATTCAGTTTCACGGTTTATATGTCCTTTTCGCATCCATGTCCAGGAGTTTTCGTTATTCTCATCTTTTGTCATTCTTATGAATCTTCCGTGGAGTTGTTTCTCTTCCCATTTCTCTTTTCTCGTTTTGTCGTTTGTCTCTCTGTTTTCTGTTTTGTTGTTTTTTTCGGTGTCTCTGGCTGCCATAATTATCCTTTCAGTGTTTTGCATATTGTATTTTTCTAGTTCTTTTTTCGTGTCCTTCACACAGTCTTCTATACAGATCAGTCCTCTCCCGCCGTCTTTCCTTTTCACGTAATATCAGTCAATATCGTCCTTTGGATGAAGTGCATTATGCATGGTCATGAGTTTCCTGGTTTTCTGGTCGAGTTGTCTCAGTTCTTCCTTTGTCCATCCTATAAATGGTCCAGAGTATCTTACTTGCGATACTGGCCATGTATTTATACCTTTTATTAGGTTTCTGCTATATAGTTTCGTTTCCAGGAGTTTTCTTGTTCTCCTGAGGTATTCCTTTCCAATTTTCTCTTTCATTTCTGTTGCTCTGATGGTGTCCGCTTCCAGAATTCCCAAGTATTTATAGTCGTCTTGTTTCCCTAGTGCCCTCATTTCTGTTTGGTTGGGCAGTTCCATGCCTTCTGTCGTTTCCAGTTTTCCCTTTCTTATAACTAGTTGTGCGCACTTCTCCATTCCAAATTCCATTTGGATATCTTGGCTGAAGATTCTGGTACTGTTGATTAGTGTCTCTAGCTCCTTTTCGGTCCTTGCAAATAGTTTCAGATCGTCCATGTACATTTTTTTACACGGTGGTTACCACTTATCAAGACCCGGAAGCCACCAAGCAATAAGGGTTAATTCCAAGTACAGTACGTTAGTGTGGAGATTTGATGAAGTGTTTAGTTAAGGGGGCAGTTCATTAGGAATTTGTTAACGTTGGACTTGAAAACATCCAAGTTGTAGTCAGGTGGGAAGTAGGCAGACGGAACAGAGTTCCATAGGCGTGCAGTTCTAAGAAAGAAGCTTTGTTCATGGAATCCACGTTTTGATTTAGGCACAGATAAAGAGTGTGGGAAATTTTTCACAGTGGATTCAGCTAGACGGGTGTTTTTCGTGAAAGATTGGCGAGGGGGGACCAGAGATTGGAGTTCAGACGAGCACCTGCCATGGAAATAACGATAAAACAAGGATAGGCTTGCAACGTCTCTTCTGTGGGAGAGAGGTTGCAGGGTAGAGAAAAGGGCATCCCCCACTAAGCCACGAAGTCTATTTTGAACTCTGTCAAGGCAGGATAGGCTGTTTTTAGCAGTTCCTGCCCAGATATGGCAACAGTATTCCATCCTTGGACGTACTTGGCTTTTATATAGATAGAGAATTGCATCAGGTGGTTCATTTTTTCCTATGTATTGGAGAACTTGTATCCGGTTTGACACTTTCTCAGAATATTGTTCAAGGGCATCATGGGTATGATGAACAGTAGTGGTAATAGTGAGTCTACTTAAAAGATTCCTCTTTGTATGTTAATTTCTGTTATGTGTTGTCCATCGGCTGTCAATTCCAGTCTCCATATTTTCATTGCATTTTCTATTACGTTAGTGATCCCGCTTGGTATTTTATACAGTTTTAGGCATTCTATTATCCATGCTTGGGGGATCCTGTCGTACGCTTTTTTGTAGTCGGCCCATGCCATGGCTAAATTCTTTCTCTTCCTTTTTAACTCCTTTAGGATCTTTGGATCTATATATAACAGGTCATGTGTTCCTCTTTTTCCTATTTAGTATCCTTTCTGCTCCTCGGGGATGAGTCCACGGTTATTCAGGGAGTGGTAGATTTGTTCCCTCAGTTGCGCTGTCAGTATCTTCCTCATAGTTGGTAAGAACGTGATTGGCCTATAGTTGGTAGGGACGGTTCTTTTCTCCGTGTCCTTCTGTAGCAGTGTGGGTCTGCCTTTTGTCATCCAGTCTGGTACGCTTGCTTCCTGCATACATCTTGTGAATTTTTTGAACCAGTATGCATGTATCCCGTCGTGCTCTGGTGCTCTCCAGTTTGCCATTTTTCCTATGGTTTTCTTTAGGGTTTCCTTGTTGATTTCATTCACTGTTCCTTCTTCTATTTATTGTAACTCTTCTTTCATGTCTTTCAGCCATTCGGCATTTCTATTGTGTTTTTGTTTTTTCTCCGTTCGCATTTTGGTAGAATTGGTTTTCATTAGTTTCAAATGTTCTGCTTTGTTTGCATTGTTCAGATTTATATCTATATCGTCTCAATCTCGCTTCTTTTGCTTTTATTTTTTGGTCCAGTTCTTCATGTTTCTTGTTTAGCCTTTCTCTGTCAGTTACATTTCTAATGTTTCGTTTTCTCCACATTACTTTCTTCCTGTTGATCTTTTTGGCTTCTTTTTTATGTTTGTGTATTTGGGTTTCTAGTCTTATTTCCAATCCAGGTTTTGTCGGTCCTCTTGTCCCCGGTTGTTTTTCTGATTTGAGATTCATACTTACCATTTGGACGCTCGCGTAAATTAGGTTGTTTAAGTCTGTGATTGTATTTGTTGGGATATGTGGGAGGAGCTTGTTAACCGTCTCTGTTTCTGTTTTTAGTTTCTTCTGCTCTTGGTTCCTTAACGATGGTGGCTTTGTTTTTCCTCGTTCATCAGCTGTATTATTTTATTTACTTCATTTGCTTCATTCTCTGTTAGTTCTGTTTCATTGTTCTCGGTTTCCACGTTTGTGGACTTTGTTCTTTGTTGGTCGTCGGCCTTTGGCGTTTTTACTTGTGTTGCTCCACGTGCAGTTCCGTTGGGGGATGCTGCTTGTTTAGTTTCATCATTTATTTTTCGCTGTATTTCTGTTAGTTCTAGTTTAGAGAGCCAACCTTTCTTACTTGGTCCGCAATTCTTTGTTCTGTCATATGGAAGTCACTGGATAGGTCCCATAGTTCTTTCATTCGTTTCCAATAACCTCCATATCTATATTTAGGATGACTTCTATAGTAGCATTCCATTACGAGTCTGTTCTCTTTTGTTGTCCATGTCTTTTTTCCTTTTGATGGCTATCATGGCTGTGCTGTCTTTGTTCGGTATCTTTTTGTTCCCTGAAATAAGAGGTTATACTTATCTGTTCAGCGTCCATGTTATTTGAGTTTCTGAAATTAGAAAGTTGGCCAACATTCGTAGGATGACGATCGGGTCCCCCATGCTGGCTACCGAAGGAGCACCTGCCGATCATGACACCCAGATCTTTCTTCTGGGTCCCACGGTTTGGATTATTTGTAATTGACATTTTTCATAATTTGGTGTTTGTGGCAACAGCGGACACAGAGTTGTTTTACCTGTTGTTCTGCTGCAGGGATAGTGTAACGCTACCATGTATACAGGAGGTATCGTGCACTATCACACATACATGTGGGGCATGAACAAATATATATATATATATATATAAACAAATAAAGAAAAATAAATTAAAAATTAAAAATTAAAAAATGAAATAAAATAAAATGAAAAAATAAATAATAAATAAAATTAAAATTTGAAAAATAAAAAATTAAGGAAAGAGGTTCAAAGGACTTATTAATATTTACTTAGTAAGTCCGTAGTTTTAATTCGAAATTAGAAATATTTGAAGATAGATTCCCCTCCCATACTTACAAGTGTATTTGTATTGTGGATTCGTCGTAATACCGTTAGATATAGTAACTGATTTTTCCCCTCCCTTTCTTCTTTCTTGGGGATTTTAGGTACATTTGCATTTAACCACTGACTGGAATTAATATTATATTTGGCAGAGATTAAGTCAAAATAAAGAATTTTAATAAATCGACAATTTAGCACCAAACAAAATACCGGTGGGAAAATACTCTCTTGGCAGGATATTTTTCCTCAAACATGTCAACTCGAAAGACGAGAAAACCTTACAGAAGCGGGAGTTGGTTTGACTTCCTTGTAAGTGAGAAAATAAAACAAAAATACAGTAAAAACAGGGATATGTTACTATAATTTGTCGTTTAAAAGGTATTAAACATTTTTCTACTTATCTGACACGTATCCAACGCGTTGACGGCTTCCATTTATTGAACACGTTTGCCGGGGTGGCTGTGCTGTTACAGCCGGAAGTAGTAGTGTACTAAGGGACCCGTTTATACTTAAAGATATACTGATAGTCCCAATTTTTTTATTTTATTTATTTTATTTTTTATTCCCCCCCCCTTCCTTTCTTCTTTCTTGGGCCGGGGGGAGGATTTTAGATACATTTGCATTTAACCACTGACTGGAATTAATATTATATTTGGCAGAGATTGAGTCAAAATAAAGAATTTTAATAAATCGGCTATTTAGTACCCCAAAATATTATTATTATTATTATTATTATTATTATTATTATTATTATTATTATTATTATTATTATTATTCTACTAGTTACATATGTGTCTTTTGTGTTAGTTTTACTTTTGTCATAGTGTCCACTTTTTTATTGTTTATTTTGTTGCTGTTTTCATTGCTTTTATTTAATATTTTGTTATTATGTGATTTAATTATTATCTCTAAATTTTCGCAGCAGTTGTAGGATAACTTTGGGGTATTTTTATTGAAAATTTTGTGTAAGGGGTTGATTGCGGAAAAATGCTTTTCGATAAGATCTAGAAATTTCTTGCCAAGTTTTGTTTTTAACATTTGATTGTATGGCGTCGTATACCAGATTATATTTCTTTTTCTCTTTTTAATTTTATTATAATTATTGGTGTTTTGTTGGTTATATTTGATATCAATATTTTTGTATCCACTATTTTTAGGGCTGTTTCATAGATATTGGTTGACCTACAGACGGATGATGTAAGTGGATATATCTGTATGTGTGCATTGGTTTCTTCTCCACACAAGTTTACCTTTCTTCCATTAGCTTTCCACCGTCAGGGGATTTTTCCCCTCTGCACCAAAATCAACAGAGTCTATTCCTTATTTGAAATGACCTTTTTCCTTTTAACTGTGGTATATCGTTAATTCTGTGAAGTTCTAAGAGATCCACGCTCTCGGGCTTTAATTTCTCTCTTTTAGAAGGGATTAGTTTATTGCTAATAGCCTGAAGCACCTTGATGCCGACGGGGCTGATCAGGTACTTTATTTCAGGACAGAGTGCTACTCCCCTGAGGCGTTAGAACTTGAATCCCACTTTCTGACCCTTTTGTCACATCTCGCCGTGGAAGAGAGAAATTTCAACCTCCAGTTCGCATTAAATAACTGCATAAGACACAGCAAACATAACGTAGAAGAAGAAAATGCTGCGATGAGATCAAACTGAAATTAAAACTTTGGCATTAATCAACAAATCTACATGTAGCGGAAAATATTATATATTTCCCCGTCCGATCAAACGATACCCACTGTGCAACATGGTGATCGTAGATGATTTTTCTTTCAGCAAGGAGGAAGAAGTTGTCCAGAGCTATGAAAATGGATGGAATGTATGAAGAATGTGATTCACGATTTCCTTGAAAGTGTGGATGTGTTCACGTGTTCAGAGTAAAATTTACTACCGTACATCATCCAGAATAAACGATGCTTTTCGAACAAAAAAATTGATTCTCTAAGGTTAATTTTTTCAAAAGTCAACGGTTGAGAGGAACGTGCGATATTAGCATGCAGCTCGGCGTTGGTCGATCGTAAAATACGCTTAAATATATTTGATTTATGCAGATTTCGCATTATTATTATAGAGCCAATTGCATAGTAATAATAATTTGTGCTCAATTTATAAGTAGGGATTTCATGTGTAAAAAAATATCTATATTAGCACATGCTTATAAGAGTATTTAAAGTCGACTCACGCTTTCCAAGTCACAATTTCTTTTTCTTTTTTTTTATATCTGAGTAGCTATTTCAACCGGCTAAAAACCAAATAGAATCTGTTCAACAGGTGTCCAAATCCCATATATATCAAGTTTCAAGTCTGTCGACTAAAAATTGACAGAGGAGTTTGCTAGATACTGTTCCTCAGAGCGACAGACTAATAATATTACTTATGCATGTATATATGGAAATTCTGAAATTGTTGTTGGTAATTCTGAATTAAATTATGTAGAATTAGCAGTGTAGCCCGATTTGCTTGGGCCCTGTGTACTGTTCATAACTTTATGTGCATATATATATATATATATATATATATATATATATATATATATATATATATATATATATATATATATATATATATAAGGTAAAATTAAAAGCCAAGAACAATGCGAGATTTTTTTTTTATATAGAGTAAAATTAAATGCAAACATAAGAAATAAAGTTCTTTTTTTTGTTGTTTGTTTTTTCTTTTTCACACAAATTTTAACTCTAAACAGCAGTAATTTTTTTTCTGTTGTATTCAATGGTGATATAAATCTCAATATATTTCAGACTTATTAGTCCATTTTCAAGAGAAGACAGCGGAAGAGTGTTCAAAAGAAGCTATTAACATTTTCCACAAATTCAATAACGCCGACCCAAACTTAAAATTTACTATAGAACACCCAGACTCTTCGGAATCCCTTTCTCTACTTGATTTTAAAATACAAATAAAAAAAATGGTGCCATATGCACTGAATTCTACAGAAAACCCGCCAGCAAACGCCTCTTCGTACATTTCAAATCTGCGCTACCTCTCAAGGACAAACTAAACTACGTACATGCCGAAATCTCACGCATACAAGACAAATGCACTAACATCTCCGACAAACATACACACACTAACAATTTCCTACAGACCCTCTCACTAAACGGCTACCCTAATACGATCCTATCCTCACTTAAAAAGAAAAAACGCAACACCCGACCCTTCTCTAACAATTGTTTTCTAAAACTACCCTTCCTCAGTGACAAAATCTCATCTTCAATCCGAAAAGCCATCCGCAGCGAGGGGCTCAACATTCAACTCATCCACACTGGATCTACTTTAAGACAACAGCTCAACCGAAAACATCCATCGCATACACCTTCCCCTTGTTCACTCTCTAATTGCCCAATATCACACACAGGTTTATGCTTTAAGAACCACGTTGTTTACGACCTACAATGCGCTAAATGCAGTGCATCTTACATCGGAAGCACTACCAGATTGCTTCATCACCGCATTAAAGAGCACTTAAACACTACTGCTTCGTCGTTCTATAAACATATTCGCACTTGCATTAATTCAGAACCAGATTTTCACATCAACATTCTTGCTTCTTCAAGAAACGTAGGTCAACTTCGTATCCTCGAATCTTTAATTATTTCAAAAAATACTCCCACACTAAACTATAAGTTTAAAACATAAGAAAAACAATAATTAAAAAAAAAAGAAAAACCTTGCTTGAATAGTCATCTCCCTTGATTCACAAACGCAACAAGTATTTCAAACATCAACTGATTTATTTTAACGTTCTCCTAACGTCATTTTTTGTTCTATATTTCGCGGTACCACGTGGCAAACTCGGCGGCTACTTTTCCAATTTTGAACACTCTTCCGCTGTCTTCTCTTGAAAATGGACTAATAAGTCTGAAATATATTGAGATTTATATCACCATTGAATACAACAGAAAAAAAAATTATTGTTGTTTAGAGTTAAAATTTGTGTGAAAAAGAAAAAACAAACAACAAAAAAAAGAACTTTATTTCTTATGTTTGCATTTAATTTTACTCTATATAAAAAAAAAATCTCGCATTGTTCTTGGCTTTTAATTTTACCTTATAATTTTCTTCAACAATGCTTCAAGCAAACTACAACCTACTTATATATATATATATATATATATATATATATATATATATATATATATATATATATATATATATATATATATATTAAAATTTCAAATGTTTAGACCCAAAATTGGCGAAGGAGTTTGGTAGAGTCTGCAATGGTCGACTCTTTCAACTTTGACTTCTTGAGAGCCAAATTTCCACCTCAATACTAATTAAAAAGCTTGCTGCATGTCTGAATTCCGTTTATGTAAATTATCAAATATTTAGACACAGAGTGATCTAATCATTATATGATGATCTATACATAAGAGGTAAATTGACCGACTTAATTCAACTGAAGGTGCTTAACGATAAGAAACAAGATCTTAAAGGCGCTGACATAATTTATATATATATATGTGTGTGTGTGTGTGTGTGTGTGTGTGTGTGTGTGTGTGTGTGTGTGTGTGTGTGTGTGTGTGTGTGTGTGTGTGTGTTGATGTTGGCATTGTGTGGATATTCAGCGTAAATGGAGACCCTCTGATATTATTGTAGCTCTTATGTTAAAATTGCAAAAATATTTATCTAAGCTAGTAGGGACGCCCAGCATAGCTAATATATAATTAGTATTTTGTTATTCTCGTTTAAAAGTACTATTGCCGGCTTATGCTTGTACCATTTGTCTGTACGTTCGAAATACGTTTATTATTATTATTATTATTATTATTATTATTATTATTATTATTATTATTATAGAATCGATTCTCCATTTATTATTATATTGTGACCAATATATAGTAATGCCACCCTGGCCTGACCCGGTCGTAAAGTACGCTTAAATATCATATTTTAATTCATGCAAATTTCGGATTTATTGTTAGAGGGCAAATTCTCTATTGAGTATTATATCGTACCCAATATATATAGTAACGATTTCACAATTAAAAAAAATATATATTTTGGTGGCATCATCTGGAATCAAAACTATAACAGTCGGCTCTCCTGCTTAATCTGTTATTTAACGCGTCAGCATCCGTCTGAGCTATCGCCATAAGGATAAAAGAAGACTAAAAGTTAAGCGGCTTCAAGCTAAAAATGTGTGTGAACGCATGCTTTGAAGTTAGTTGATTTACTCTCGCCAAGGTCAACTGTCTTTTTTTATATTCACCCTTGACAGCTATTTTTATAGGCTAAAAACAAATAGAAAGTGAGCCACATTTCCAAATGACTTCTATATCAAATTTTGATCTATCGATTAAATATTATGAGATGAGTTTGGTAGAGACTTTTCGCACACACATCGACAAGGTCACGCAGATACACACATACACACACACACAAATACACACATATATCTATGTAACATTTTCATGTGCTAGAACGTTTTCATCTTAAATTCTACTCAATTATACAGAATGTAGAAACTATGCATCAATAGAATTCAGCGTAATAGTGAAATGAAACCAATTATAATTATCTAATAAGAAAAAGCATAAAAATGAATAATTAATTCAGAAACGTTCGTTTTTCAAAGGAATATGAAAATTACTTAATCTTTATTTAGTCGCTCGCATAGCCATGCCTGAGTATATTAAGAAGTTCGTTTTAATAATTTTTAAATAGGTAAAACAGACTTTGGAAATCAATTTGAAAGCGAGAAAAAAATCAACTTTATAGATATATAGATAGGTAGATTGTAGATCCACTACTATATTGATGACCCAACATATAATAGTCATTTCCAAAGTAAAGAAAACAATATGACTTGGACGCCATCGGTACTAAAGTCATGAAACATATAGCCCTCCAACCTTAGTCGTTATCGTCAGATGAATAAGAAAACACACAAATTAAGCGATATTAACCTATAAATGTATATTTGTGAATACATACACAAGTACTTTAAGTCAACTTGCGCCTGCCAAGTTTAATTTTTTGTTTAAATTTTGACTACTTAATAGCTATTTTTACCTACTAAAAACCAAATCGATTTTGTTCCACAAATCTAAATTCCTTAGATAGATAGATAGATAGATAGATAGATAGACAGATAGATAGATAGATAGATAGATAGATAGATAGATAGATAGATAGATATCAACAGACTGGGAAAGAAAGCAAGGGGCAGAGAGATAATGCCCATCCCTTACGCAAATCCAATGCGTCTGCAAATAAACACTCCCAAGCCGATGGGGATATACAAAAGAATTATGAAAACAAAAAAGAAAAAAAAATCGGGCACAACAGGAAATTTCCACTAGAACTAAATCTTCTCGACATAATCTTATTATTCACACATTGAATCAAAACAAGGATGTTATGGTTCTCACGCGGACACAATTGCAATTCACTAACAATTTTGGAAATTTGTTTACCACAAGGTGCGTTGCGTAAAGGAATCGACGAAGCTTATATTCAACAAGTATCGATACAAAAAAAAAAGAAAAAAATGGAAGAGAAAATAAGTATCTGTTCCCAAAGGCACGAAAATTTAATTTATCAATCTTCATAATTTACACTTTTGTAATCTTCTTATTGTTTTTGATACCTGAATTTCATCGCTATCTTCAAGGCTTTTAAAACAAAATGTCCGTCACGTGAGATCGGACGATGTTACGTATTTTGTAATAAAATATTCAAAATGTAAAACCCATCGAAAATTAAATATTTGATCAATAGGTGATAGTTATTAGTTGCACATTTTAAAAGTATTTTATTTTTCACTTGCTGAATAGATGACACCGAATTTTCACATTAAATCAATAATGTCAACCATATTGAAGATCTACTAAATAAACATTTTATAAACAGTTTCAAAATCGAAAGCCTACGCAGATCGATAGAAAATTACATTTTCCTGACTTTAATAACAACTAATTTCGTTATTGCGATAATAGCAACGTAGGAATCCCGCTGTTGTATTCAATTCTTTTTAGATAACTTTATCTACGAAAAAAAATGATGATATGATTATAAGTTGTTTTTGATACCTACACACACTGGTGTTCCTTACTTTCGCAATCATCAATGCAGTAAATGACGATTGCCGCTGGTCGAAAGATTCGAATGCCGCCACCTTTTACTTTAATTCGTTGTTCATGGGCCTCGTCAACTGCCACGAGAATAAAGGGAATTTAACATTTATAAAGTCAAATAAAATCATAATGTTAGCAAGACAATCTGTAGTGATCGTGTAGCCGAAAATCAAGTTTCCCAGACAGTTCTTAACTTTTAAAAACTTACTTTTGAAAGGGGCGAAATAATTATAAATAATAAATATTTTAATGTAGAAACTAGTGTTTCATGCTTTCTCAATCATCATTCCAGGAAGTGACGATTGCCGCTGAATTCGAAACAAGGAACGTTACCCATGGGCTATATAAATCATATATATATATATATATATATATATATATATATATATATATATATATATATATATATATATATATATATATATATATAGATAGATAGATAGATAGATATTTCTAAATCATTTTGGAAAGAGTCACTACTTTGTCTTATATTCAACGTGTATTTCTAAAGATGTATTTTCAGAATGATTAGTGGTATGTATGTTTTTATGTTTGTATGCTTCAAGCACGGCCAATTATCTCAAAATACACACACTTATTTATATATATATATATATATATATATATATATATATATATATATATATATATGTTTTTGTTTGTATGCTTCCAGCACCGCCAATTATCTCAAAATACACACACATACACACACACACATATATATATATTATATATATACATTATATATATATATATTATATATATATATACTTATATATGTATACATTATATATATATTATATATATATACATTATATATATATTTATATATATATATATATACATTATAAAGTGGTTTTTGTTTTGATTTTTTAAACGATAGTAATGTTTATGAC
Organism: Euprymna scolopes; assembly: GCF_053919585.1. NCBI lineage: Eukaryota > Metazoa > Mollusca > Cephalopoda > Sepiida > Sepiolidae > Euprymna > Euprymna scolopes. The sequence goes on along the minus strand of NC_136511.1, from coordinate 99,902,221 downwards.
TCCGCCTCGAAAAACCGGTGTTTTTCTTAGAAAGTCGCCCTTTTTTATTTGGACGTATTATTTATTTATTATTTTTTAAAAACAGTAATCTATGGATACGCGTGTTTCAGAGCCCTACTCCTCTTCAACAGTCAAGAGGAGTAGGGCTCCGAAACACGCGTGTCCGTAGATTATATGTACATATATATATATATATATATATATATATATATATATATATATATATATATATATGTGGAAAAATACCTGAAAATTTGCCGAACAGAGCAGTTTCGCATCACTTTATATTCCTTTACAAAGATAAAATTAAAAGATAGTAATACTGTACCTTATGTCTAGAACCCTTATTCTACTTTTCATTCCATGATTTAGATTCTAAAAATGTGTAAAATGTAAAATTTTTAAGTAAGGAGTCTTCAGAGAAAAATTAAATCCAGGTATTTAAATTTTTACAAAGCGTTTCCGGCCTCTTTTTACTCATTTCAATAAAATTGTATGTAAGTAAATATAAATCATCTTTAAACCTCTTATGCCTAGTTGTTTGGCTCGAAATTTCCTGATGAGCGTTTTATTAGTTTTTTTTTTTTTTCTGATGTGTCACCATATACTAAAGCCATGGAGCCATTTCAGGAAAAGGTTTAAAAATGTTGTTGGTTGGACGATATTCCCCGTCATGAGATGAGTTGATAAAACGGTCAGAGGATTATTTAAATGGGCTGGATTTTCATGGAGAACAAATCGAAAATTATTTGTTTATATAAGACTTGAATATGACTATTCCTTAGTCGTTTGAAAAACAGCGTTTTCCGTATATTGTTCCACAAATGAGAGGTTTTACGAAGGAAACCGTGTTCGCGGAATATTCGCTTAGCGTTTAGTATACATAGAAACAAAGTTTTATGTTGTTGTTGTAGCTAGACAAGATCTTGTAAATTTTTACAGGGAAAGGCTGGGAGTGAATCCTGTATATATAAATATAGAAACATAACATATTCAACTTTATATATATATATATATATATATATATATATATATATATATATATATATATATATATATATACTAGCAAAAGTACCTGTCTTTGACTGGGTTCAAAAACAGCCTACAGAAAATGGACTCTGATTTATGAAAGTATGATAGGTTATGAAAAGGAAGGGTTGTAAGGAGATAGCTTCGAATTTGGGGGTATCAAAACCAAAGCGAAGTATGATGAAAGTAAAAATAAAATAGATAAACCACATAATTTATTATACCATACCTGTTCACACTGAAACACTTATCACAATATTCTGTGGATCTATTATTAAAAAACCTTGTTAAACTTTGTGACATATTTCCATTCTATGGAGGTCAGGTTCGAACGAACACCCCATAATGTTATTATACCATATTTCTTCAAACTGAAACATAATTATCAAAGTATACTTACGCAGATAGATATGAAAAGTCTTTATTAAAGTTTGTGCCTATTTTCATTCTATGTAGGCCAGGTGCGAACGCAGACCCCACAATTTTATCATACCATCCCTATTTAAGTTAAAGCATACTTAAAAAAGTATTATTATGCATATCTATATCAAAAACACTTGTAAACGTTTTTTTTTTTCTTTAATTTTAATTTTTTTATTTCCATACTTTGTGGGCAAGGCGCGTACGCAGACCCCACAATTTTAACGAATCATCATTATGCTAGATCAAACATACCCATTCCTGTGTCTCGATACATCTTCTATCATTATATGTGATCAGTTTTCTATAATAGTCAGGCATATAGGAGCCTATTCGTGACCAGACACACACACACACACGCACACACACAGACGTTCAGCTTTATATTATATATACTAGCAAAAGTACCCGTCGTTGACTGGGTTCAAAAACAGCCTACAGAAAATGAACTCTGATTTATGAAAGTATGATAGGTTATGAAAAGGAAGAGTTGTAAAGAGATAGCTTTGAATTTGGGGGTATCAAAACCAAAGCAAAATATCATGAAAGTAAAAATAAAATAGATAAACCACATAATTTATTATACCATACCTGTTCACAATGAAACACATCACAATATTCTGTGGATCTATATTTAAAAAAAAATTTGTTAAACTTTGTGACATATTTCCATTCTATGGAGGTCAGGTTCGAACGAACACCCCATAATGTTATTATACCATATTTCTTCAAACTGAAACATAATTATCAAAGTATACTTACGCAGATAGATATGAAAAGTCTTTATTAAAGTGTGTGCCTATTTCCATTCTATGGAGGCCAGGTGTGAACGCAGACCCCACAATTTTATTATATCATCCCTATTTAAGTTAAAACATACTTATCAAAGTATTATTATGTACATCTATATCAAAAACACTTGTAAACGTTTTTTTCATTTTTAATTTTTTTATTTCCATACTTTGTGGACCAGGCGCGAACACAGACCCCACAATTTTAATGAACCACCGTTCTGCCAGATCAAACATACCCATTCCTGTGTCTCGATACATCTTCTATCATTATATGTAATCAGGTTTTTAAAATAGTCAACAATATAGGAGCCTATTCGTGACCACACACACACACACACACACACACACACACACACACACACACACACACACACACACATATATATATATATATATATATATATATATATATAATATAAAGCTGTGTGTGTGTGTGTGTGTGTGTGTGGTCACGAATAGGCTCCTATATGGTTGACTATTTTAAAAATCTGATTCGCTATGAACTCCGAAACGGCTGGGCTGATTTTTTAAATTAGTATTCTTCACGTAAATCAGGGTGTACCTAGATAGGTTTTGCCTCCGATAAGTATCGAAAATAACTAATCGAAAATAACTAATCGAAAATAACTAATCCAAAAAGATCCGATTTAAGAGGCAACATTCCGATTTCGACCAAAATATCACAAGTGTATGCTTTATTATGCTTTATTACTTCGCAAGTACAAGAACTCGGCGTATGAAACAACAATAGGTTCTTTGATAAGACAGGGACACGTTCGAAATGAGTGCAATTGAATCATGATACTTGGCTTTTGCATTTGAAACTCTAATTCAAGCAAGTATATACAGATAATTTTATAAAATCAACAGTACGTTTTCTACAGTGCAATGTAGACCACAATATATCTCCGGCTACAAAGGCAATTAATCGATTTGATTGAAAAATAGCAGATTTTATCGATTTCCATGACAATAAAAGTATAGGTAGTGTGAAACATTCGTTGATTCGCATTCAATATCGGCAACCTCAGGTCTCCTGTTAGTGTGTGTGTGTGTATATATTTATATATATATATATATATATATATATATATATATATATATATATATATATATATATATATACGAAAGGCGTACAATAAGTAATGCCCCTGGCCCACTTCCCCTAGCAGTAAAGCAACGAAACTTGACACAATTATTAGTCTTTCTCTACATAGGAACCACTCAGAGTTATGCATTTCTCCCATCGTTTGATGCAGCTCTGGAGACCGTTCATGTAGAACACCCTAGGTTGGTCCTCCAACCACGACGTGACTTCAGAAATCAAGGCTGTATCATGTGGGGAACGCTTTCATTTCAAAAACAACTTCATGGCTGGGAAGAGGTGAAAGTCAGACGGTGCAAGGTCAGGAGAGTAGGGAGGATGGAGCAGGATTTAATAACCACACGCCCGTGCTTCTGATCTGTCGACATGCGAGTTGTGGACCGGAGCGTTGTCTTGTAGGAGGAGGGTACCTTTGCTGATCTTGCACCGTCTCTTGATTTTGATAGCTTCCCTTAATTTCCTCAAAAGTGAAGCATGATAAGCTCCTGTAATTGTGGTACCCTTTGCCAGGAAATCTGTCATCACTACTCCATCCTGGTCCCAGAAGACTGTGAGCATGACCATGACAGCGAAGGGCTGCACCCTTGCCTTCTTTGAAGGTGGTGAGTCCAAGTGCTTCCACTGCATAGACTGAGCTTTGGTCTCTTGATCATAGTGATGGACCCAGGTTTCATCCTGTGTAATCAGTCTTTTGAAAAACTTTGACTCATCTTCTTGGCACATCTCCAAATTCATCCTTGAGCACTTCGACGCGTTCTCGCTTCTGGAATGGTGTGAGCAACCTGGGAATGCATCTGGTAGACACCTTATGCATATGCAAATGGTCATGAATGATAGTTTACACAGAGGCATCTGTCCGTCAAGTTGAGGCTGCCATTTTGGAACATCGGCGCATTACTATTCGCCAAATAGCCCAAGATGTCAAGATTAGTACAGGGTCTGTGGAAACTATCATTCATGACCATTTGCATATGCATAAGGAGTCTGCCAGATGGATTCTCAGGTGGCTCACACCATTCCAGAAGCGAGAACGCGTCGAGTGCTTAAGGGTGAATTTAGAGATGTGCCAAGAAGATATATATATATATATATATATATATATATATATATATATATATATATATGAGAGAGAGAGAGAGAGGGAGAGAGAAGTTTCAAATCTCAGCGACTATTGATCAGAATTTAACAAATGTAGGCTTGTTGGAAATGTAATGACCTAAATTATGTTCTGGACTATGTGATATTTGCCCTTAAGGTCGCACAGTAAGGAGATCATCCATCATTCATTTGGCACTTTTTGGGGGAACTTTTTATACCCATAAAATGTTTCAATCGTAGTCATTAATTTTACTAGTTTTGCATGTGAATTACAAAATATCTGATATTTCCCCAAAACCAATGGCCTCGATGGAGGGAGGATTAAAACTTGCTGTTATGTTTTCAATTGATCTGAAATAATAGAAAGGGTAGACTTGATTCCAAATATTTCTCATATGTTATATCTCCCCTCTTTGGTTTTCATATATGAAGTAAATTTCACGGCGTGTACGGATTATTTGATAATATAGATATTCATAACCGTACCCTATTTCCAAAAGAGGAGAGATATAAAAAATGACATATATTTGGAATCAAGTCTCCTCTTATTGTTATTTCAGATCAGTAGCAGCCAGTTTTAATCCCACTTCCATCAAGGCCAAAGATTCTCGGCATATTTTCAAACTCTATCTCTCCTGAAGCTAAAAGTTGTAGAGCCTTGCTCGGGGCCTCAAATGATTGTGGAGTTTTTATGGGCCGTTCTTTAATCTTTAATCGTTTTTTAGCCGATTAAAATAGTTTTTAAACGGTATCAAAATTGAAAATATCGATATACATTTTGTACATTCATCTTAGTTAATTTTTAATTTTTAATCCGATCACATGCGTGTCACGTTGGTACAGATGTAATGTCACCAGCTTTGAATGATTCGTTTTTGAAATCACAACTCTATAATAACATATACAAAATCTAAACTAATAAAAATATCATATTTAAGCGTATTTTACGCCTGGATAATGCCACCCCACCCCGATAATATATATATATATATATATATATATATATATATATATATATATATATATGAGAGAGAGAGAGAGAGAGAGAGAGAGAGAGAAGACAGTCATATGTTGGTATACATAGATTTATTTGTTGATGTAAGAAGGAGACGCAGTAATTGAGAGTGGTATATATGCACTTTTTATCTAGGTATTTCGAAGCCTAATGCTTCTCACCAGAAGAAGGGATATGGAGATATATTGCAAACCGCTCAATAAGACATCTAATTAGAGGATAATTTTTAATCAAAAGTCTAGCATTATGTGTGTGTACATATATATATATGGAATTTTTTACCACGAAAACTGCATAGAAATGAATGTAAAAAAGTTCATATATATATATATATATATATATATATATATATATATATATATATATATATGAAAATTATAAACACAAAACTAAAACAAAACAAAACAAAGTAATCTTTTTCAAAT